>NC_055690.1:19063931-19366275 GCF_017639745.1 Melanotaenia boesemani
GATAAGGCTTCTGCTGATAAGCCTTTTTCAGTGCCTCCTTCTCTTCAGGGCCCAACACCACCCTGGGCTTCTTTAGTTGCTGCTGTCCCGGACTCTGGGATCCCTGCACATAATCTGGTCCGACCAAACCTCCGTCTACAGAATGGCCATCACTCAGGGAGCTCAACCGCCTCTTCATGTAAGCTGGACAACAACACAGAAACATCAGGGGGGTGTCAGTACTCCACAATATGCCAGATAATTTTTTATTCTGAATTTCACTAATAAAAACAGCACAACTTTAATAAGGAAAAAGCATATTTAAAACAAAAGTCCTTTACATTAAAAAGCACAATAACAAATGAAAATATATATTAATTACAATAACAGAGGAAACATCACTGTTACGAATCATGCATCACCTATGTTTGTAAACTTGGTGTCCCATAGTTAACCTATGACAAATCAATTTCAATAAATTCTTTATTGAAAATGTGACAAATGTGTGAACCTAAGTTCCCCTCTGTACATATAAACAAAAGAAAATTTAGGTTTCTGTCTACTGCTCATCTTGAACCCTCAAACACACAGCTGGGATAAAAAAATTGAGTAATTTAAAGATGTTAGAAATTAAATTACTAATAACTTCAGGTGGAACAAGTGCCCTTTATCTCCATGAATAAACAATGTAAAAATGGAAGGAATTGGCAGTGAGGCAACGTCTGTTGCTGCTCCACTGGCTGCCTCTACTGTACTGGCTGAATCTACATGCCAGTATCATCCTCAGCCACTAGGTGGAGCTCTTGTCTTTCTCACAGGCTGACAATGAAAGCATCTCTTCCATTTTAAAGCAAATAAGCAGCACCATTTACTCCAGGCACCAGCAGCTGAAAATGAACAGCTCATGGCAACTTCGCATGAGGTTGACATTTTCCCAACCCCAATACACCCTGCTGGATATATTAGTGTTGCAGGGGAAAAACCCCTGAGAGCAAGGTTAGACCACTCTAAAAGTTGCGTGCTGCCTCACAGGCTTGCGCCACAAGAGTGTGAGGTCAAATGTGGTTATTCCAGATTAGGTCTGTGTCTTTCCTCTGGGCTCTGCAGGTGGCTACAACAATGGCCAAATATCATTTTGATGCATTACTTTTGGTCAATAATCTGAAATAAGAGCGACCACAGAATTACCCCACTAGGTCAAACCTTCACAACACAGAGATGTTAGGTCAGTTTTGCATTTTATCCTTGTGTAGTTTGCAAACTGATCCTGAAAGACAGTGCTCACTTGCAGGTTCAAATATGTGCATCCTGTCTCCAGAACGAGAGAGAGATTCAAGTGGGCAGTTAGGGTCAGTATGAGGCAGCTGGGAGGCAGAGGCCTCTTGGCTGCTGATTCTTCCCCAAATCTTGCAGCCAGAGAAAAATACAGAATGATGGAGTGACAGTATAGGCTAACAAATTATAAAAATGCAAGATTATAGACACTGATGATTATTATGATGATGACGATGATGAAGAGGAGTGCTGATGACTGTGAGTAAGCAGGCCCCCCCGGCATTCCCCTGGCTGTCACATCGAATACAGTATGTGATGTCTGCAGTCCTGATTGGTACTGACATCACACCAAGATGACTGTGATCTGCACAACATGCTCTGCTGTCTTGCACAAAGGATATTGTGTGTGCAGATGTGCATATGCAATTCAAAGGCTGCTGCTTGTTGTTTTTTGTGAATGTATTTATAAATTTAGGCACATGCTGAAGCAGATAATGTGAAGCATTCTCTGTGAGTCTTTTGTTTATTAGTTCTGACAGCACACTGCGCTGTATAGAATGTGCATTTCTTTCTTACTCATTGAGCTTTTGTTACACACCTTTCTTCTCCAGGCGTTTCATGTCCATGAGTTTCTCAACACTGTGTGGATCCTGGAGCCAAAGCTGCATGCGGACAAAGGGCTCTCTACCCTTTAGGCTCAGCTTGTGCCAAGGTTTGGGCCTGGCCAGCAGGTCTGAGACAGAACCCTGAGTCAGACCCAGGATAGTCTCCCCAAACAGACGCTGGCCTGGTCAGGCAAGAAAAAGAGGGGGAAAAACAAACAAAACAAAACAAAAAAAAAAAAAAACATCATTCAAGAGAACTGATTTAGTGACCGAAGAATTCATTAACAGGGGTTTAAGTTGTAATAAACTGCACCAAAGCACAGAAGGAAAGCAAATACAATCCCTTTGTTTCTTACCAAGGTTATTATCAGTTAGCACCTCCTTAACCTTCTTAGTGATGGCGTAAGTATCAAGCTCAGGAGACATTGCAACCATCTCCTGGATGCTGAGACCCAAGTGACCTGGTAGAGGCAGCGGGGTGCCGGGCTGAGACTCCCCACCTGAGGGATCTTCAGACGAAGGTTTGAGATTGGAGGACTGTGAAGCGAGTGGATCCCCAGTAAGACCATTGACAGATTCCTCAGCTGAACTGAGGGGGGACTCGGGAGCAGGGCTGCAGCTAGCTGATGTCTTGGGAGTACCCTCTGCTGGAGCAGAACAGACAGGGTGGCAGAGATCATACAGGTTAGATGACACGTTACATTACGTAAGAAAACAGTTACCTCCACACTCCGCTGGGATCAAGAGGATTTTCAGTCAAACTAAATAAACTAATTTAGCTCCTGTTAAAACACCAAAAGGTTCTTAAATTTTTAGTTTGAAGCTTTTTTGGCTTCCATCTTTTATTCCTTCATCTCCCTGTCTGTCTGTGTAGTACTGCTGTGCAGCTCAGCAGGCTGGAAGAGAGCAGTCATGAGGAGCTGTCAGTGTACATTAGCTGCTGTTTACACCCCCAGAGAGAAAAAGAGAGGCATGCACACACACATACACACACATACAGAGCTGCCATCTGGCGCTGCAACACTAACTTGTCTATGACATGACAAACCAGCAGCTTGCTGGCTGACACTGCCACAGCACTGGGGATGGGGGAGTGGGGGGTGGGGGGTGAAGGAGGGAGGTGAGGAGGAGGGTGGGGTGAGTGACAGACTGACAGTAACAACTAGCCATGAGCTCTAATCAGGCTTTCAGAGCAATGCTTTGCCCAAAGATGCCATGGCTGTGTGAATCCATATAGTGTGTGCTAGTAAGCGCATGTGTATGTGATTTGTTTACCTTGGTTTTGAGCTTGCTGGACTTGTGCGTTTTGTCCCTGGTCTCCATTGAGCCATGGCTGCATGCGAAGATATGGCTCTCTGCTCCTCTGGTTCAACTTGTTCCATGGTTTTTGTCGAGACAGACTGTCACTCAATATTCCCTAGAATTAAGAACAGGGAAGAGAATGGAGAAGAGAACGGCTCAAGCATTAAAATAAGAGGGAAAACAGAGCAGTAAAACTCTAGAAAGGAAAAAAACAAAAAACAACCAAAACACACAATGGCTCACACTTAATTTTCCCTCCCCCAACCCTCACCTCTTTGGAGTCCTCCTGGTTGTGGTTCTCCTCTCCTGTCTGGCTTGTTATGGTCCTTCGGGGGTCCGAATGCATGTTGCTCCACCACTGCTCCCTCCAGTAACCCATTCCTCCAGCACTTGTGGAGCGGGCTGAACCCTCAGAGGAGCGACTCAGCCTAAGAGCTCCATCAGCAGACAAGTCGATCCCTGAAGAAGCTCGGACTTCTCTCTTCACACCAGAGCTGAAGTCCAGGACCGGAGACGGGGACGAGGGTGAGGACAAGAGGGAGCTGGGAGTCTTCTTGAGTGAAAGAGCCACGGGGTTATAAGGGGGGAGGGGTGCAGTGAGATGAGAGCCCAGGATGTCCCTATGAGACAGTGATGAGGAGGAAGATGAGGATGAAGCTTTGAGAATGGGCTCCAGCGCAGCCTGTTGAGCCTCCATCTCTCTCCGCGCTTGCTCTAAGATGGAGCGGATGGCTTCGTCTGATCCACTGCCCCCTCCACTTCCCACTCCACCACCTCCTTTTAGTCCCGCATATGATGGCTGAGCATGGGACAAGTCTATTGAGAGATGACAAAAGGAGCTTCTTAAGAAACACAGACACGATATAGTGATCTTTAATGATCTCATATGCAGAAAAGAAAAAAATCTGCAACTCACCAGCTTTCTGCACCTGCAGCTCTCTTTTGGCCTGTTCCAGAATGGATTTGATAGCTTCATCTGAGCCTGCCTCTGGGGTGCGGACACGAGCAGTGATGTTACCTGGAAGGAAAAGATGAGGGAGTGGGAGGAGATGAGATATCGTGTTAAGATTAAAAAGTAGGCATAGCCAACATAGCATATAGAATGAAAAACACTGGAACCTTTAAGGACATGAAATAATTACGCCATAGCAAATAAAAAAACAGAAAAAAGAAGGAGAAGAAATAAAAAAACATTCCCACCACTGAGCTTTAAGGCAACTATACTGGAGACTCAGCTCCCTTAGGAGCTCACACATGCACACGTGCTACAGGGTTTGTAGAATAAATGCTCCCCACAGAATAACAACTACCAATAAAATCCCTAAATACACATGCTGACTTTTCCTTTGACGCAAGTCACTGGAACTTCAAGGCACATTTACATCTGTATGCCTGCCCGCAATTAATAAATGGCAACACACGCACACACACCATGGATACAGTTCACCCCAACACAAACATGCCACACAGACAGAACGTGCTAGAATCTCTGCGTGAAGGGGACAGACCTGTGTGTGAAGCTGTATCGGAGAGGGTTCTCCGCTTCGGAACATCCTGAAACACTCGGCTAAGCTGGGGCTGGCCTGAGCCCTCTGTTAAAAACAATATACCACACACTATGTTACAGCACTTGTGTGTTGTTTTTTTTTTCTCTTTCTTTTATAGCTAGACTATATGGTGCCTCACAATACTCTACAAATACAAGGAGTGTTTGTTCCGTCCAATGCACATTATAGAGTGCCATAAATCCATTGATCTTAAAACATCTGTGGCCCCAGGAGGAGCTAAACTTCTGCTTCAACAGAAATATTAAAACCACTACTGAAACAATTGGAGTTATAATTTAACAGGTTTCAAACAGAGACGTACTAAGTACAACATCTGCTTAAAATGGGTGGTCTATGACTTGTTGGTAAATTTTGCTACATTTTTTTGTACCACTGAGACCACATTTAATCAGAAATCTCCTGATGCGTTAAGAAAAGCAGGCCCTAGCTAATCGAATCTGCCCACAGTTAACAGTACCCCTGCCTTCCTCCTAGTTCCCCTCAGTCAATAATATTGATGTGTGAAAGGTTTCTGTATTGACTACAATAGCTAGGAGAGGCTCTTGGGATCTGTGTGCGACTAGGAACTCATTCAAAACACAGGTGTGGCACAGAATGGGAGTTAGGAGAGAGGAAAAAAAAATAAAAAGCTAGTCCATATTGACAATCAATGGCTTTGTGCAGGGCTGTGCATACACACTCACACAGACACATACACATTCAAGACAAACACACACAAACACACTCTTCCACATACAGACACATTAAAGACCTATAGACTAACCTCTCTGCCGTCCCTGGATGCTCCGCAGTGCAAGGATGTTCTGCTCATCAGCGAGGAACTGCCTCATCTTATGGAAGGGCTCCTTTCCCCGGATGGTTAGCTTGTTCCACGGCTTTGGTCTAGCCAGGATCTCACTGACTGAACCCTGGGAGAGTCCCAGCACATAGTGGCCAAACACACGCTGACCTATGTTGTGCTTGATCAGCTGCTCTTTGACTTGTCTGGCAATCTCTGCTGTGTCCATGTCCTCCCCATCCAAAACACTGCCAGTAGTAGCATCAGAGTGGCTGGGTGAAGGGGAAGGGGCGCTGCCCGCAGTGCTGCTCCCATTAATAGGAGCCATATCTGGACTGGCTGGAGGTGGCTGGGGGCTGCTTGCTGCAAGAGGAATGGCAGCAGACCCTGAGCCAGGGGTGGAGGTAGGGATGGAACTAAGGGCTGGAGTGAAGGGGGTGAACAGCAGAGCTCCACTATGGATTCCAGACGACTCCTGCAAAGCTTTCGAGTAGAAGGTCTGGAGCAGCTGCCGCTGAATCAGGGAGTTCAAAGCCATCTTACCACCCACCAGAGGGAACATGGGGGAGTAGAGGTCCTGTCCAATGCCCGTAGGAGAGAAAGGGTGCGTTTCACTGCTGCTGGTGGTGACAGTGTTGAGGGGGTCTGTGTGAGTGCGAGACAGGGGAAGCTGAGAGGAGGACGGGAGAGAAGGAGGGGGGGGGAGGGGGCGAGGACGAGGGGTCGCTGTTCACCGTCTCCTCCTTCGTTGTGGACTCTTCTGTCCCTTTTCGCCTGGCTGACCCTACAAGAAAGGTCAAACACACTATGCATTATGGGGGAGTCAACAAAAAAGGGGTTCCAAAACAATAGAATATAAAATAAAAAAAAGAAGTTGAAAGTTATCTTATTCAAGTCTTTTCCAAATTAGTGAACTTTCTTTTCCTTTTTTGGAAACCCCCCCCAGACAAAGTGCCCATGCATTTGTGATTTCAACCTTTCTTGTAAGCCACAGCCTGGAAGAAAAATACAAGAGGACAAACAAAACAGTTGTCACTGTGCCACTTGGGTAGCTTAGCTTGGCCAAGGGCTCAGTCGCTCTTTCTCTTGCAGGCAGAGCAGAGGTAACTGGGCAGAGTAAAAAAAGATGTCCTTAGACAGCCAATACACATTGCAAGTCCTCTTCCATGCTGCCACAGCGAGTTCTTGTGCGATAGTCTTTTCCCATTGAAGATGCACATGTCATCACAGTCATTAGTTCATGGCAACATATATCCAAGTAAAATATGATAAAAATCAAATAAAATGTCAATAAAAAAAAATCTTTTGATAAACAAATTTTATGGCTAAAACAAGAATAGAAATTGGTGTTGATAAAAGAGAAAAATTTACAACACTGTAATTTTTCCAAAGTAACTAAAATATTTTTTTACATTCACAAGAAACATAGATGTACACTTAGAAAGGTACTCAGTCATGTAAACCACCAGAATCTATCTTGATGATGAATGCATGGGAGAATTATTTAAATACATAACCATTGAGACTTAACATGATTGAATAAGACAGTATGCTCCCTTTACTGTGAATGTTAATCAATTCAAAGCTATTCAACTATTCAAGCCTAAAGCAATGACATTTCAAACCCATAAACACTGCTGTAGAGGGCAAGAGTCCTGATGTAGGGGGCATAGTATGGTGTCCTCATTTTTGTGTAACGTAATTTTTTATTATTTATTTTATTGTTCAGGTTGACCTCCTGCTGGGGTATTTACGAAAACTACACACACATGATTTTTTTTTTCTCTTCTTCATGAAGTGTGAGGCTTAATGCAGCAACATTTCTGTACCAGTATAATGCTTTCCCAATAAGGTCTTTGAATTTTTTAACCAATGAAACTTAAATTCAACAAACAATATTAAATATTGAAGTATTCTCAGAGAAAAAGAATTTACATGCAAACATACAATGGCATTCAAAAGTTTCACCAGCGTAGGTAACCATTTCTGGTTCTGTGAACAACTGAGAGCAAAAGATGGTGCAATTTCCAAAGGGCATTGCATTAAACATGACATATCGAATTAGTGACCAACTGTTTTATTTTAAACCTTTGTTTATTTACCGTTAAAGAATGATAGAAATAAAAGTTCCTAAAGGAAAAGTTTAGGGATCCTCCTAGATCAGTTTTTACTAGTGGTCCTTTTCCACTAGTACCCACTTTGCCCAGCCCGATACCACCCCTCCTAATTTGTAGATGTTCCCATCAGGATTTTCCCGGGCGTGTAGATATATTTTTAGCACATACTCTGTCGGGGCTCTGAAGGTGCGGAGCCGGGCCGAAAATCATGGTGTGTTGAGATAGCAAGCCACTACTGGTCAGAATTTGACATCATGGGATGAGTCCTGAGAGCAACTTTAAAACCTCGAAATCCCTGCCCACACTGAACATGGCCGCAGTAGCCCTCTATTGTAATGGGAACAATCTAAACCGGGGTGGTGTGGTGTCAGCTGCATTAAGGTATAGCAAAGTGGGTACTTGTGGGGGCTGCAAGACTCTTTTTAGGAAGTACCACTGCATGTAAGCTAGCTGAGATTTTGCCAATTCTTCCTTATGATTTAGTTTTAGTTTGGTTGGATTTCTGCGCCATCTTGCACACATCCCCCCTTTATTTCCACAGATTGTTGATAATGTTTCGGCTGGGGCCAAATGTTCAACATGAGCCTGTCTAAGTTTGTCCATTATCATTTACAGGTGTTTAGGATCATTATCTTGCAGTAGAAACCATCTGCCTTTGAGCCATCATTGGTGAAATTTTCTCTGTGCAAGAGGCTGCCACACAAATCCAGAGCATGAACAAGTCACTCATGCCTTATCGTTAGAGAGTTGTTCCTTTTATGAAATTCTTCGTTCCTCCAACACACCTTTCCTCTTAGATGGAAAAAAAATTTGTGATGACAATGAGAACAAAACATAGTCCTTAATGCTAATAAAGATCTGGTTTTCTCTCTAGAAATTGTTTTAAAATGCTAAATAAAGTTTTATCTTTAATTTATGCCTTTTAGAGATCATTTCATCTTTTAATCTTTTAATTGTCCACACCAGCAGAAACATTAAACAAAACTTTTGCATGCCACTGTATGCACGTCCCTGATAAACTCTACCATGCTCTATGTTCCTGTTAAGCCTTACCTGAAGCTTAACACCATATACAGCCATTTCTGGACTCCGCTTTTGAAGAACCAGGTCGTTATGATCAGTACACACTTGTGAACACTTACCACTCAGCTCAGTGTTGGCGATACGCAGAGCAGCACTCTCTGACTGAAGAGTACGGTTCCTCTCCAGCAACAGCACCTCCAGAGGTTTGGAAGAATCCTTATGAAGAGAGGTAGGATGGAGGTCAAAATAGGATTTTTTTTTTTTTTTTTTTTTTTGGATTAATCCTTCTCTGGCTAAACTTTTCAAATATTCATGTTCAATGATTTAATTGTTCATTTTTATATAACTTAACTTTATATAACTTATATAACTTAGCTAGTGCCGCATTATAAATATTGTATTCACTGTCTCTTACCTGAACAGAGTCAGACGTTCCAAACTCCATAGACTTGAGGATACTGAGAATATAAAGAAAATTCACTGCAATGCCACAACAAACATATGCACACACACATCTTCAGTACAGCCCACTAACTTTTCTATTTCTGTCTCCTAAAGGACAAAGTAGTAAGAGGGACAGACACAAAACACTAGAGACACAAAAGTTTCACCGTCTAAAATGAGGACACATATTCAACATTGTTAAAAAACATCAGACACATGCATTCTGGTCAAACCAGCTCACACAAAGTCCCCGTTTTACTCCTCACCTCAACTCCTTTTTCACCTCCTCATAATCAGCTTGCTTCTCTAGTTTCTCCTCCAGTTCCTGAAGAATACAGAGAAATAAAAAAAAACCCCACAACAATTAACCAAGTAATAAGAAAAACTTAATCTAGCATCAGGGATTTAACTCTAGATAAAAGATTAAAACAGGCACATGTGAATATAGATACAGATTTAACTAGAATACAGAGCAATGCAGCAATAAGACAAGAAAACAAAGAAAGAGTCATACTAAAGATTAATGGCATTAAATTGTGAAAAACACAGCTGGAGCTGTGTGTTTTGATGCTACCTTGAGAAATGCAGACTTGCTGCTGAGCTGCTGCTCCAGCTGTGTGATCTGGGAGCTGGTGGTCTCTCGGAGTTTGGTCAGGCTGGCCTGCAGTCTCTGGACATCCTCCACCAGCTGGGCGGTCTCCCTTTCTTTGGCCCTGAGCTCTGCCTCTAGATTTGAGTAGGATGCCACCTCTGCTGCCTGCTCCTACAGACCGAATGGCTCATTTAATTTAATCTAAAACTTACAGAAGCATTTGTAAATGCAGTTATCAAAAATGAGTTTTTAGTTATCTCTGCCACAAAGCAAAGCTGATGAGCTCTGATCATTTCCTACAAAGCCTCCACCTTCACTTTAACAAGATGCATAATTCATCAACAGATCACAACCATGCAACACTAACGCAAAAACGATAATTTGGTGGGGGGGAATGAGTCTGTTGTCGAAGTTAGCTCATCAATACATCAATACCTGATGCCAATTTGGAAACAATTTCTGTTGGTGTCAGTGACTACAATAATATATATACTGAAGCTTTAATCAGTGAAACACCTCTAGCATAAAAAGTTAATTTTTAGCCTATCAATATCTCTTTGCTAAACCTCCAGTGAGTCAATAAAATGTGTTACCGTGTCAGGGTCGGCCTTGGCCGGGCTGCTGAGCGGCTGAGATTGGTTACTCAAGGACAACTGCTCTTTTAGTGCCTCCGCCTCTCTCTGAGTGGCCTCTACTCGCTGGAAGGAAACAGAGAAATGTTAAAGGATGATCCTACGTTGAAGGTACTGATGTTTGATACACCTCAATTTAGCTTTCTTTTCCGCAATTAGTCATTCAGAAGACCTTCAGACATATTAGAAAAAAAAGGTTTAAAAAAAGCAGACCCACAACATGCAGGGCTCACTCAGTGTGAAAAGTTGGCAGCCTGGAGGGGAAAGTCTTTGACAACAAAGATGCATGTGATGGAGTGATTTTTCTCTCACTAGATAGTTCACAGCTGAATTCACTACATTGAATAAGCATTGGGCAAAAGTAATAAAAGTGAAAGGTTTTCCATTACATAATCTTCCACTTCCATCAAACAGGGGTGTGGCTGTATGGAAAAGTAGCTGTTTCCCCTCACAGAATAAACAAATATACAAAGTGGACGAGTCTTGAGAAAATTCAAAGAAAGTGACAACTGAGAATGAATATTTTTTTAATCAAACATACTAAATTATTCTTGAGAGCTGAGATAATCCCTGCATTTATGACCACGCTGCCATGCTCCAGTTGGGAATCATCTGCAACTCTGGCCAACTTGCCATCATTAGGAGTTACAGGGAGCCGATTCCACACTGTTCCTAATTGCAACCATATTGAGAGCTGTTATTGACTGGGTGGGAGTTGGATTGCTAGTCTCAATGAAAAATCCTGTTTTCCATTTTCTTCTTATAAAAGCATATAAAAAATCTGACTGAGCTGGAGGCCATGCTGTCACCCTCTGTAAACCTCAAATCAGAAGTGTGAATAGAGTGTATGTGTGTGTGTCTATGTATGTGTTGGTGCATGTGTGGCCTTATAGTTAGAGCGTTAACCTTTAGGCCAATATTAACATTACATGCCTATGCTACCCCTTTAACCACAAATCATACTCTTGGGCTAACAATGAAAGTTAACAACAATGACATTAACAGATACCACAGGAATATTTACAACATAAGGGCAGAGGGCGCGCTAGGGGGCTTATTGCAGCTGAATGGGTTTGGTAAGTGTGTAGTAAACATGTAAAACACAAACAGCTACCATCACAGTGATAAGCGAGTCATTACTTGCTAAAGCAGGGTTCACTTGTTTTTGTTGTAAAACGATAGAAGCATTTTGTGTAACGTTCTGTGTTTTTCCAACTCTCAGAAAACTTGCACAAAACTGCAATTTGGGCTATCTCAAAAAGCCACACCTTAAAAAAAAAAAAAAAAAATTGTTTTTTAAAAAAAAAAAAAGAAAAAAAAAAGCCTAAGAATTCCTTAAAACCGCTAGACGCTAATGTCAAATAAATGGTGCATTTGTTGAGGACTATTTTAATACTCACTGGTCTGGTGAATATTTAGCATGTGTGGCATATGTGGGCTCATCCTAAAACTATGAAACACCTATGTTTGACATTAACAAGGAAGCAGTGTAATTTTGTCATTTGGTCACAGGAATTGATCTCTGTGGCACACTGAAATAACATGTACACCAAATATATTAGTTGGTTTTGACATTGGTTGATTAAAAAAAATAATTAAAATAGTACAAAATTGCCAGACTAGTTTGCTTGAATTCAATTAACTTAAATAGGCTATTTTTGCCTTTGCAACAATTTTTCCCAGTTTATGGACAATTTGGCTAAATCTGGACAATAAGTAGCATGACAAAGAGCTGATTACCTGATTGGCTCTTTCGAGGTCTGTCATCACCATCTCAATCTCATCAGCCCTGAGGGAGACACATTCATTATTAATCTAGAAAAAAAACACAGCATGTGACAGTGCTGAAAAAGACACACTCAAATAGAAAAATAAGAAAGGGATAAATGAGTAGATAGCTGCCAGAAAGAAGAGAACTCTGCACACACCACGTGTGCATACAATTGTTCAGAGAACACACATTTGGAAAATGCCATGTCCATTAAGCTACTGTCTAAATTTCACCTTAATCCATTGATTTTGAACTGCATAGCCCAAACAGCTTGCATGTGTGCGTGCATACATGTATTTAAGTGTACGTGTGTGTCTATGAGTGTGGGTGTGCACATGTAAGCCCCTAAACCCAGGCCACACTAAAACAGAGGGATTACATTAATAGAGCCCTAAGTCCTAATACAGCAGACTAATCTGCTATGAAGCTGTGTGATTGTGTCTGACTAATGGTCTGGATGGAGGCCACGGTTCACCTCTCACTTGCTAGAGGTCAGAGAGCACAAAAATGTCCCCATGATACCACTTCTCATTGGGCTTTGGAAATTTGATTTAAAAACCTTTTTCTATTCTTGAGTGATGTGAATTCTATCACTTTCCTGCTTACAATAAGACTTGTGGAAAAACACCAAAAAAGGCAGAACATAGATGCACAATACATTTGAAAAGATTAAGTTTCATGTTTAACTTCACAGCCTGTTTAATTGCCTAAATATGATTAGCTTCTTTGTTAATTAGTTGACAGAATGTGCGTTAGTGCCCGTTTAAAGCTTGGATGTATTTCACCGTATGAGAAAGCACAGAAATATTGACCTTATGAACAGTGTTCAATGCAGCGCATATGCAGGCATGTTTAATAAAGACTTTACTCACTGATAAGAATACATGAGCGGCATTGAGTGCAAAGATGTGAACACATATGCGCACTGCTGCGTCCATTAAGACCTTTTGATTTGACTGCAATCTTTTGATAGTGAACCCAATAGCCCACGCAGCTTTTGTATTTGTGTGTCACAGGATGAGAAACAGCATTATGTCCCATAGGCTTGAGTAGTACTGATTTGAATGTGTTTAACAAAACAGACACAGTTGATATTAGGTCAACATTGTGCCATGGGCAATGCAGGAAAAAGAGTCAGATGTGGGTGGGAGCGCTTTTCACTCTCTGCTTTTATTCTTTCCCTAATAGTTAAAAGGATCTGGTATGTATTTAAGCAACATAATAGTACACTACCTCAACAGCTTTTATCCTGTCTTAAGCTATAGTGTGCAGGACCCACGTGTGCACTCAGTCCCTCTCCTGCACTCACAAATGTAAGGTCACAGAGCCAACAAGCTAGAAAAGCTTGTAATGGAGAGCGTTTATGGGTAGTAATGCAACCCAAATACAGCACTGCTCCTGCTCCAAATGTGATCATTTAATCAAAGTACAGATGCACAAAGTCTTCTTAAATAACCTTTGGATTTGGCTGTATTTGGGAATTATAAAAGCAAAGCTAGAGGCTGAGGGCCAAAGCAGATCACAGGGAAGGGATTTTCTGCATATCCTGATACAGTCAGTGAATCAAAGGGCTAGGGAGTGTCAGTGGCCCACCAATGCACCCTGTGGAATTAATTCATCAAACACTCAACAATAAAGTGAGGGACTTAATAACGTAAAGTCGGACTTTATCTCAAAAAAACCTGTAAACAGACCTCTATATAGCAGCCACAAGGAGGTGCTATGGAGTAGATCCACTGCTACACTGGAAATCACATAAATGCAACACACACTTCTTTTGTACCATGAAAGCCAGTGGGTGCACCCAGTGACATCAGTGTAGGACTTCTGAGACAAACCCAGAGCCTCTAAGCCCCTACTGTACTTCCTCCATCTCAGACAGGCCTTTTCATCTCTTATCATCTTCTCTCTCCTGCTCCTCACTCAAGCACTCCTTTTTTTTTTCCACCCTCTGCCTGCCTCTATCCTTTCCCCTCAACTGTTCCCTACCCACTGCCCCCCACTTTTTCTCCCCCCTCTTTCATCTTTTCCCCTTCCACCTCCCCTCTCTCATCTTCCGCCCTCTCTTCCTCGGCCTCTGTCCTCAGTGCCAGCAGGATATTCCCCTGATTTAGATTTTCATTTCCCTCCTCTATCACAGTGTTATCCCCTCTTCCTTGCAGAAGCCTCCAGCCCCTGGTTTGCTTTTTGCCCTCCAGCTTTCATCACTCCATTTCTTTTCTTTCTTTGGCTTTCTCCACATTGCGTTTTCACAGCGTGTTACCTTGGGGATTTCAAGGAGGCTTAAAGAGAAGCTAGCTGTGAGAGTGTGTCTAAGTGTGTGTATGTTGAGCGCCATTTTGTGTTTGTAGGCACTTCAAATGGACACAGGAGAGAAAACCCTACTGGTGCCTAATTATCAGCAATTAAATGGTTACCAAAATGGTATCAGGTCCTCTAAACACATACACAAATATTCATATTTGTCCACACACACACATACTCACACAGCGTCCTGTAGGGCTGAAGATCAATATATCATTAATCTTTAACAGGGACTAAACGATTAAAACATGGCCAGTCAGACCCTCACAGCGTCGACACAGAGAGGGGGCTACACTACATCTATAGGCCTGCCTCCCGTTGACACTCACACACACACACACACACACACACACACACACACACACACACACACACACACACACACACACACACACACACACACACACTTCAGGCACTGCAACACTAACCAAATTCTCAGGGAGCTGGTGTACGTCCATGAATGTGTGTGAGTTAGTGTGTGTTAGCATTTTAAAAGGCAGATTACCCAAATGCAGCAAGAGGATGGGGATTTGTCACGCAATGTCCTCCTTAGTGAAAAGTTTAGAGCAAGCATGTGTGCATAGGCGTCCATGTTTGTGTGAAAAGAAAAGAAAATGAAGAAAAAAAAAAAACATACATGATATGAATTCATTTGTGTTTTGTAGTGCCAAAATATATGCAGTTAAAGGGTTAAAAGTTGTGTTCAGCCAAACACTGGCGATTTGCTCAGCCAAGCAGTAAACGGGGGAAGGACTCCAAGGACTGGGAGGGTGCAGGGTTAGAGAGGGTTTGTGTGTGCTTTAAAGCGTTGCATTAAAATTTCAGATCACAGCACGCCACATAGTCAAGGACCCTGACTGCCTCAGGCTCACGAGTGAGTGAGCGAGTGAGTGTGTGTATACTTGTATATGAGTGCATGTGTGGATGTGGGCGGGCATGTGCTTATTAGCTTCTGTAAGCAAATGGGGCCCTACTATAAGTGTTTTTTCAAATGTGTTTTTCTTCTGACATAAAAGGAAGAGACAGAAATGAAAGCTAAAGGCAAATCAAGAAGTGTAATATAGTCAGGAGAAAGAAAAACTAGGAGGCCATCTGATAGGCAATGAAACTTATTGATTAGTGCCATTACACTGCATGCAATATCTTCCTGTGGCCCTTCCTCTTACACACAACACACAATGCAGATGATAAAAGACAAAGCGTGGGAGGTAGAAAGGGAGAAAAAAAATATTCTGAGAAAGACAAATTGGATCGATCTGTTGTTTTAACAGTCAATCAATTTAACAACTCTGTTAATGGAGAGAGACCTCAAGTTTGGGACAGAGTAAGCAGGATGGGGTGTGGTAGGCTTTAAAAGCTTTGCCCTTCACCAGTTTATTAACAACTTTGGGTTTAGCAGAAGTTCACATTTCAAATGTAGTGTAATATGTCTTTTGAGTACACCAATTATCCATAAAACACCAAGAAATCATCACTTCTACTTCCCAGAAATACATTGTTTTCAGCTTTCTGGAAGAAGTTTGGCCGCTCGATTGGTTCCGGTTCCCTCCGCTAACCCTGAGGGGACTAGGAGTGTGAATGTCATAAAGTGCCACTTCGGTTTGTGGAGTGGTGACATGGAAAAGCTTCTGTTCTCATAGTGGCCACCACTATAAGATCAATAATGATAGATGCACACAGCTCAAGTAACTGAAGCTATGTTATCTTTCAAGCCCTGTTAGAATACCTGTGTGGCTTTAAGTCTGAGTTGTCTGAGTGGCCCTCCTCCCTCTGTCACAACCCAGTTGAATCACAGAGCACGCACAAAAAAGATAAATCTATTTTGATGCTTTGCCGTAGCTGCAGAATACGTTACAATCCCTTTCAGTATTTACAGTGCGTGGGTAATGCTGGGATTTGGAGGCTGCTGAGAGTTGTGGGAGACATTCCAGCTGTTTCCAGGGAGGGGGGTTCCAGGGAGGGGGATTCACTAAACAGGATGATTATATCTGGAACAGAATATGGAGGCGACAGAGGGGAGAATTCGCCTGCAAACACACATGTAGATCAGTAAGACACGTACTTTGCTGTAGATTCCTCGTCATACTTTGTCTTCAAATCAAAAAGCTCAGCCTGAGTTGTTTCAAGTGCTGAAAAAGATGGAAAAACAGCCAGATGTCAGTTTCCCCTCCACAAGTCATCCACCAAACAGAGAACTTAAAACATACTTTCCTTAACATATTTTTCCAGTGAGCTATAGAATCAGTAATATGACATATTCTACATTTTAATTAGACTTTTGTCTTTGCTTTTGTCAAAGGTTTTATATGTGGAAGGCCACCACCTCATCAAACCACACCCACCAGTTCCAGATGAACCACATTTACTTAATCACACACCAGTGAATGAACAGTTAAAGAAATATATATATATAAAAAAAAAAAACATTTATAGGGTAACGCCAGTTTCTTTTCAATGATAAGTGCGTTTGATCCGAGTTTGTTAAAAGAGCACCCAGGTTTGTCAAGACTGAATGGGTTAGTACCTGTCTGTAGGGACTGGACCTTGTGTTCAGCCTCTTCCAACCTTGAGGACATGGAGTCCTGGCTCTCCTGGAGTTTCCTATAGATTTAAGACACAGAGGGCAGGAAGTAAAAGTCACAGTTAAGAGAGATCACGAGTCAGTTAATCTTGGGTTCATACTTGGTAGCTACTGCAACTATTCTCTATTTTCCCACCATTTCTGAAGTGTTTTCCCCTCTAAAAATCCTCCCAACACAACCCACTCCTCATTAAGCAGCCCTATTAGGCAGGAATGTCTGGCCACTGGGGCACGCTGCACCCGGGGGGGTGGAGGGGAGTGATGGCTGAGTAAGGGCGGGGGGGGCAGAAACCACACGGATAAAATAGATTCATTCTTAGCATATAAAAAGTTGGACTCTGTAGAGAAATTGCCACTGCGTGTAAAAACATCAATAATCTAGCACAAAGACAGTCTTTATGACATGCTTTGCCCTCCTACTCCACCAATCTCCCTCTCCTGTCATCTCAGATTTTTTTGAGCCTTCTACTTCATCCTTTCATCTCCATGTCCCTCTCTCTCCTTGCCTCACTCCTTACAAGATAAAATGCATCAGGAGGTGCCATCCATTTAGTACCCCTCTTAGACACAGGAAGTTAGCCCTCTGCAGACAGGAAGGGGCCGATAAAACTCTGACGTACGGGAAATACAGTTGGACAATTGATCTTCTACTGCAAGTCTGAAAGGCTTTAATAATCCTTCACAAAGCAAACAAGATGACAAAGGAGAATTTGAGGTTTGTGATGTTCATTTAACACAAATCTTATAAAATTGAATTAAATGGGGACCTTCTTCTTTTAAATCCAAACATTCACCAAAAAAAGATATCTGCATTCAGATAATTAGGTCTCTTTCAAATAAAATTACAGCTGAATGGTTTTGAGTAAATATATCAACATCATATCTGCATGGTGTAGCACTAAAACTGCATATTAACATGGTTGACAACACTATCCATAACTGTGTCGTTCTTCTGTGTCTTCTTCTAATGTACTGAATTTAATCAGTTCATTATAAGTTTACCAGTTCGCACCAGCTAGTCATACGAGTGCTCATCACTTAGACACTGCGCAACTGTTTATTTATTCCATTAATTGAAAATGCAAGCACAGTTATTGTCCACGTTAATATGGACTCATAGTTAAGATGAACTGGTTACCATCAATTTAGTCTGGATTATCTGGGCAAGTCAGGAGAAAAGAATTCTACATCAGATGTTAAGTGAAATAATGTGGCTGCCCACATCTCAGGCAATTAGCCTAATTGTCTTTACGTGGAATGGTTTTTCCTCTGGGAAGAGGCTGTATTCAGCATTCTTGTTTTTGTACAAGTTAATACCTCATTTCGGCAGTCAGATCAATTTCTTTTTTTAAGTTTGCCAAATATGTAGCAGGATCTCTGAGCTATTAATTACAGCCGCAGTCCTTCTGTGCTTCTTCTTGCTTGGAAAGGAAGTAATCCAATTTATCTAAATAAAGTGGCAGTTAAGTCTCACAATCATTTGGTAGGCTTTTCTTATTTATATTTTGAGACATGGTTAGGGAACATGGAAGAAAAATTCAACTGCGGAGAAATAAGCTGGAATATACTGCATTGATTCCTTAAAAAAAAAAAAAAAAAAAAATCACTTCAATTTAAATTATATATTTTATAAGTATTGAATTAAATATGCAAGAGGAAAACATGAGTAATAATATAATTCCTTCAATGTTATCTATTTAAAAAGTATTAATGAAAAATTAGTTAAGGCTTTATTAAGCTGTGAATAGTTTTAATGCAATCTTAAATTTAAGAGAGTCTGTAGTTCTGCTTGAGGGCACAAAGGCTCGTAATTTAAAATAGCTAAATAATGCACGTTATTATTTGACACAAACAGTTTTACCTCTCCTTCTCTGCATAGTCGTTGTGTAGCTGGAGCTGCTTCTCTTGAGCCAGGCTCTCTGCTTGATTCTTCAGAGACTGCTCATACTCGCGGATCTTCTCCTTCAAGGCTTTAATGGTCACCTCTGAAGAAAGGTCAGGGCAGAAAGAGGAGTGCAGAGAAAAGGAAGGAAGCATGAAAATGCTGGCAATTTGTAAAAACACACAGAAAACTGAGCAGTAGTTTCCTATAGGTGATAAATGGAAGCAGTGACAATTATGCTTTTGATGGGGTGTTTTTGGCATTTGCTTAAGCTTAAGGACCAGCATTTCATATCCCATATTCGGCCTCTCAGCACAGACAAAGACCATGGCCCCTATGGCTCCAGTCTAATCTTTACATCCGTGACTGGTGCAGAATATTCAGCGTTCGCCAGCAGTAGATATGCTGTATTCATTAGGGCTGCATTAGTACTGAAACCCCATAAACTGCTGACGGCTGAGCTCTGTATGGGGCAGCTTGAAATAAATCTAACACATAACTGGAGTAATAAACAGACTTCTGCGTGTGTGAGTGTGTGTTTGTCCGAGAAAGATATACGCAAGTGAGACAATGATATAGAGCAATGCTGCCTACTGCCTTTGACTGAGGGCTCTTAACGCTGTGTGTGTGTGCGTGTGTGATTTAAACTCCAGTCTCACTGCTCTGACACATAATCAATAGAGGAGAGTCCCCTTAGAGCCCTCTTACCCCTTAACTGCTTAACTGAACTTTAAACATTTAGGTTGCGGGGATCAATGGCCTCTGCACTCTGTGTCTCTGTGTGTGTGCATGTGTAAGTGTGCGGGCTGGTCCGCCTGTGTGTTTAACAGGAGTGGGAGTTCCACAGTGTGTTTTGGGGTTTAAATATCCCCCATCTATTGAGGCGGGAAGAAGGGATAAAGGATGAGGGAACAGGAAAATCAATAGCAGAATGGAACCCTGCCGCTATCGAGCTGTTCCAATTAACTCTCGCTGAGGAAAAGGGGGATTCCAAAACATTCCCCACTCGCTCGCTCGCTCCTCCTTTTCGACTGAAATTGCACCACTCTTTATTACCGTTTCATACTCATCTCCGCCTTTGTAAGTTTTTCCATCCTTCTTTACCCAGAGGTAGCCTGTCGTTTTTTATTCATGAAACTGTGCCTCATGTTGTTTTTCCTCTTCAAAATCTATTTGAAAATGTAAAACCTTGTACATTTTTGTGTGTTTCTGAAAAATGTATGAGTCATTAAAAATGTTCAAATATGGACCCAACCCTTAAAAAGACCCTCTAAGTAGAATTGTTTGATCTGATATTTGCATTTAAAAGGTCTTTATATATTAAAAAGCAGAGATAATGATAATGGTATACTTACAGTACAACTACAAGTCCTGGGTATGTTTCAGATTTACACCAAAAAAAAAAAAAAAAAAACCTTCAGAGAATTTATTTCTACTAAGAATCAAGTACAAAACTAATTGAATCTGAAGGAACAAGCTACATTAAGCAAATTTAACAATCTTGTAAATTCTGTGAGGCAAGCTTCACTTATTATGGCTGGCTATAAATTGCGTAGGTTTAACCTGCAAGAACTGATGGTTAATTCTTAAGTTATTTATTTTTAAATTTTCATGTAAATTAACATTGTCGTCTCTGCAGTTTATTCCTACAGTATAAACATAGTGTATGTTTAAATTATGCACTTAGTTTTGTGTAACGTGTGCTCATTAAGGTGCAGCCTATCTTAGCCAAGGCACCTTTAAAAAGAGATAGAGTCTGAAGAGTTGTTTTTTTTGTTATTAAAAAAAATGCAAGTAAAAAAAAAAAAATCATTTCCAAATGACATGAGCTACATAAATGCACATAAACTTTTTCCTTTTAAAGAGAGGTAAAACATGAAATGAATTTAATAAATAAATTAGTAACTTTTTTCAGTTGTTTTTAAAAAAAATAGTAAAAACTCATCAGGAACAGGATATATCTACAGTGTAGGTTACTATGTGATGAGGGTGGCTTTCTTTTTAACATGGTAACCTAGACTGTAGATATATCCTGCTCTAGACGAGTGTATACTAAGCTTTAATTGAATCAGCTTGACAAAAGTCCACACCATTTTCCATTGTCATTCTTTACAAGAAGCAGACTATCAGCTGTAGGAGTTATTTGTGCACACCTATTGAGCTAGATGACTGTGTCTGATGACTGTATTCAGCTAATGATTCAGACACAAATATGTTTTTATGTTTGGTGCCGATTCGGAGCAAAGTTCATTTTACACTACGACCATCTACTGGTAAAGGTCAATATCAATAGGATTCCACTGAAAACTCGCTTTGTAGTTAAACCCTTTAGTCACATATGCTCTCTTGTTCATGTTTGAATCAGCAAAGCTTCCACTGTAAAACATTAAAACTGATTATCTTCAGTTTAATTAGCAGAAATGGGATATTTTGATGTCAAAGTCCCCCTAAAAGTCAGAAACATCACAAAAGGTGTGTCATTGCAAATGCCTGTTTCTAACCTTGGTTTTTAACATCCGCAAACTCTTTGTTGTAGTCCTCCAGAGTCTCTCGAAGTTTGGTGTTCTCTGTCTCAATGTCGTGCATCCTCTGGAGCTTCAGCTGCAGCTGCTGAGCCAGCTCCAACACAGGTACAGGGTCTGGGGGAGAAAACACACACCATGTTAACACACTGCAAGGCAGATTAGACAAGCAAGGGCGGTGATGTGGCGTAGTGTGCTAGGAATAACTACAGTCAAGGCCTTGTGAGAGCGAACGTTTGCCCAGGTGAAGTGTCCTTGAGCAAGACGATGAATCTAACAGCTGAAGGACAACTGTGTTAGAGCCGGCCCTGAACTTTGATCTGGCTGGGGTGACTCCAGCAAGAACCAAACACATATCACAATTACCAGAGGTTTTATAATAAAGTAGGTTCAGTGTATAGTCCCTGACGCACCTACAGGTCAGAGCTTGACTTCTTAAATGATCATTAATAAATAATCAAAGGAATCTGTGTATATTTTAACAGACATGAAAAAATGTGGTGCATGAAATTCAGATAAATATTTCATGAGTTTATTTTTTCTCTATAACACACTTCCCATCTTTTCCTTATTAATACAAGTTACAATATTACTATTTTTATGTCTAAAATACTTCTCCAAAAATAATTTACTCTATATTTAATGGTTAATGAAGCCTCCTGCCCTGGATGTGTTTTAACTTTTAACAGCCCTACTGTTCTCCTATGCGTATGCTAAAAAACTAGATCCATCTGGTTCTGGTTTGAATGCAAAACACAACTTCTGATTAGAAAAAGAAAAAAAAAACAATACATGAGACTGGCTACAAGAGCTTTCAACAGACAAAAAGGTCATGGTTAATTTTCACATTGTACATCCACTAAATTTCCTCCATGAAGTCTATCAAATGATACACTATCAGCCTTTGTAACAAGACACTGTTGTTACGTTATAAGATAAATGTTGGCTTTGTACAGGAAAAAAAAAAAAAAAAGCTTATGTGTCAACTGCTGACACAGCAGGAGAAATAGATAATAGATACAAGTAGAGGCAGACAGACATAAACATAGATGAGACACACAAACAGAAGAGATTACTGAGCTATGATCAGTTTAAGCATTCACTGTGATGCAGCTTGAAAGCAAGCGAGAAGAGAAACATGGTAGCAGACAGTTGGACAAAGTGGAGCTGTAAAAACAGGCAGTGAAAAAGGTAAATTAGAGATTAAATAAACAGAGACAGAAGGGAAAAAAAGGCAATCTTTCTAGAGGCATTTTACCAACAACTCTGAACACACAGCAGGGTTAACTGTCAGTGTGATGAAGAGAGCCCTGTCAGTCAGGCCAATCACATCTGATTGGTGCTCATGGGTGGCAGACTGGTGACAGGCAGCCAAGAGACGCAGGCGACGCTCATCAGCATGCCAGCTAAAAGAGCAGTTTATGCATGTGTGTGTTTATGAGTGTGTGTTGTACAGATAAGAAGAACTGACAGCTTACAGCTGGGGGTAAGGGCTGTGCATGTGTGTGTGTCTCATGTCTGACGCAGTTAGATATCTTAACTATGCTAATGAGAGATCAGCAGAGAACGATTGGGGAATTTCATGCCGATTTTATGCTGTCAAGGTGACACGCCACGCAGGGCTAAGCTCTGACACAGACCCACATATACCTTTACAGAAGTGTGTTCACATAAAATCTCACAAACTAAGTAACATAACTGCATGCTATGAATTTAGACTCCTATCTGCTTTGGCATCCTTGGAAATTAACTTTCTCTTCCTCTTATCAAACTTTTGTCCTTAATATAGACCCTTCCCCCTCTTTCAAATCAGCTGTACAATCTGTTAAAAGCAGTTTGACTTGTAGGCCACTGGTGTTGAATGCTCTTAGCCAGACACCTATAATCTAAAGCAGAGCACACTGGGCTGACTAACCAGGCCTTCAGCTGACAGAAGACAGAACAAAACACACTGTTTCCTCTTTCAAGACTACTGCATTAGTCAGGCTGGTCTGTGTCGGTGTGCGTGTGTGCATCAGGCATTACATCATTGTCTCGCTGCAAGTTAAGAATAGCCCCGTCAGAGCTAGCGCTGACTTATTGGGAGCAGTACAATCCAAAGATATTACTGTAGGTCTATCCATGTGGGAATATGATGACCTCCTTACGCTATAGATGAACTCAACTCCTCTCACTCCTACATACACAGCTCCTCCAGGGCTCCAAAACAGCTAAAAATCTCCAACCAGCAGCACTGTGACTTTGTGCTCTGTAGCACTTCTTTGTCACTCTGTACTGAGCATGCCTGCCTATGTGTGTATACTTTGCCATAGCCAGTCGTGAGCACACTTGTCATCCACATCAGGATGCACCTTCTGCTAAGACCATCTAAAAGCTACACCAGTCGGGATGAGATCTTGCGGGGACATATTACAGCACTGCACACACATGGATGAATACTAAAGGAGCACCAGAGGGGCGGGGTCATGCTCACCCCTCTCCCATCAGTGTGGAAAAGGAGGAGTCTCCAAAAGAGACACACTTACTATACAGAACACAGACACTGAAAGCAGTCTTACCTGGGACATCGATTAATTTCTTGTACACATTCAAGAAGGCGGCCTCTGCTTCTTTACTTCTTTTACTCAAGGCATCGATCTGCAAGGATGAGAGAGAAGTTAATTATCAGTTACAACATCTCAAATTTCAGAGTTAAAGCCATTCACCCTGAAGAAAGATCTATTTAATTCACAATAAGAGTAGTCTAAAATATCTGTCTTTTCTCACTATGCATTGGTATGTTGCATGCAATCACGGCTATTCTGACAGTAGCTGCTTTGGCGTTTCCCGTGAAGTCAGTTCAGCTGTTCAGCCGCTGACGGATGCATTTCGTTTGCCGTGTGCTTGTGCATGTCCACGTCTGTCTGTCCTCGAGTCCGTTAGTATATTGTGTGTGTGCGCGAGCGTGTGCATGCCTGCAAAAGTGTGTTCATTTCCCCTCCAGCACGCTGACATCATTAAACAGCTGGCTCAGTCTTTCCAGCCACAGCAGGGGCAGATTATTCAGTCAGCTCTTAGCAGCAATACAGTGTGGATCCATTACTGAGGTAGCCATTAACACAAGAGGGCACGGCATGCATTCCATCACAGATATTATTGAAATGGACAGCATTAGGACAGATCCATAAGAGATTAATTCTAAAAATCACACTGAGGAAGTTTTACAGTGTTGTCAATGCTAAAACATGAGGCAATGAGGTCTGCTATAGTCTCTGTATCACACTTCAATATGAGAAGCAGACAGAGTGGGCGAAACGCATCTGAAATCAAGTCTAAATCGAGGGAAACAGATGCCAAATAAAGACATTCAGATGGTGCTACTGTACTGGGCAGAGCTACAGCTGACTATTCTGGCTCACAAACTCAGACTAAACAGGCTTGTGTTTCTCTTCCATCTCCTCCAGCGCATTCACAAAGAGAAAAGGAATAAAGACAAAAGCCTATATAAGTCCAAATATAAAGTCTTCACATTCCCAGCCAAGCCAGCAGTGTAGTTGATGGGTGGTTTAGGGGTTCTTGCCACTGTAAACAGAGCGGGCTACATGTAATACTGCCTGGGCTCCTATGGGAACCTAATAAATCTCTTCACATGGCTTTGATTCATCTCTAGTTTTTTAGCCGCAAAACATCTGGCCCCGAGTAGGCTGGTGCCAGCACCCCTCCCTCTTTCTCCCCCTTTTTATTTTTCTGTCTTTCTGTCTATCTCTTGTCACTTCCATGTTTTCTGACTCATTCTTTTTCTTCTCCCTCAATCTTTTTTAGCATCAGTCTTTCTCACATGTTTCTGTGTCACACTAAAGTCTTACAATCTCTCTGTCGCAGACACACACAAACATAACCCCACTAATATAACTCATTCTAGCATCATGCTGCATAGTGTACTTTGGCCTTTTCAAGTGCTGTGTAACATTGAGTGATCAGGATACTCAAATGCATGACCACTAATGGGAGATTACTGATGTTAAGTACTAATACCTCTTACACACCAATGTCAAAACTTGTTTCAAAATGTGTGTGCATTTGTGTGTGATCAGAGATTATAAGTAGCACAACACAACCACATGATAAAGAAGGTGCACACACACACAAAAAGATCTGCCGATGGCAGTGAAGGAAACCAGCTGCATGACTGTACAATGACTGGGCCAAGGTCAGTGGTACAGCAGCTTTATATAGCCCAACATGGGAGGCAGGAAATAGACATTTAATGTAGGACACACCCTACAGTTAAAGGCAGGTTAACTGCAGGACCAGAGCCATTAGAAGACCACCCAGGATTTGCAAATACAACCCTGCTGTTCCAAACTGCAGCTCTTTCAACCAATCCCAATGACATCTGCTATTACATGCTCCCCTGCCCCCATCCCACACACACACACAAAATAAGCACAACAAATGAAGTGACACAAATGATACCTCACCAGTATCAGTGGGTTACCAATGAGAAGTGCTTACAATTGCAAAAGGTATCCCTGACACATCCACACACACACAAACACATACGTACATACGTCAGCACCTTGTGCCACCATCACTCAGCACTGCTTCGCTCTCATTTCTAACCCATAGTGTGTGAAGGGCATCAGGCTGACCTGTGTGTGCATGTGTGTATATGTGTGTGTGGCCCCAACGGAGTCTGATAAGGGGAGGCTATGGGAAGCAGAGACTGAAGCCTTGGATAATGGAAAAGCTTATCTGATCGATGAACCAACAAGAAACATGGAGCATGCAACACACACACACAAACACACACATAACCCGTTTACCAAACTGAAACCTTGTGGAAACTGTACTGTTATTGGTAATAATTATGACCCAAGGGCATCCACCTTTCAATGACAAAGATTAAACAAAGTATCAAGACCTCCATGTTCCTGGACTAAAACTTTTTATTGCTCCGTCTGAGCTCCACATTGACTTTGTAAAAATTCCTGCCCCTGGGTAAACTGCTTAAGGATGAGTTAGTGTGGGACTCCAAGAGGACCCCTCTGGTTTCTGGTGCTGTCTTGTCCTTGATCAAAGGACTGAGGGGTAAGCAAACAAAGACAGGCTAAAATTACACATTCTCAGAGCGACTCATGTTGTAGCATGCAAGCGTGCAGAATAGTTGCCTGATTGATGGGCTGTTCTGAGACTGGCGCGGGTGTACAGTATTATCTCAATAATCATAAGATAATGTCTTACTCAGTTCCGCGACCACCCACTGCGCGTCTCAGCGTGTTCTGGTGAGCACACTGTCGAGGTGTGTCAACATAAGGATGGTGGAAACAGCTGACAAAGCCCCAATTATACTGCTGCTGTTTCTATTCTCTAAATAGACTGTGGATCATCAGCAGAACATGGTGAAACCACTATAAATTACAGCATTTTTACATAACCACTAGTTGTGGTTGTTGCTCTAACACAAGAATATGGAAAGTAACCCAGTGTTAAACTGTAATATTCTATAGCCAGTAGCAAAGCAGCGCTGTCACCATCTATTGAGATGATTTTGCTTGAATGTATGTGTGCGCTCTAATGTGTGTCTGTGTGTACCCACCCACCCACTCTAACCCCAAATAAAGGCTCAGTCTGAACCAGCCGTTTCCACTCCTACCCTCTGACTTTCACATATGGGAGTGAACTGGAAATGCATCGCTGCCAGTAAGGAGGAGTCACGATGGAATTAGGCCAAAATGATGGAGGAGGATTCAGAGAGGAATATTAGGAGTATGATATAAGCACATACACACAGAAGTCATCACTTATTGGTCAGGATACATTAAAACGTATTAAATTAAAAGTAAATAAATGTACTACAATGAGGGGGAAAATGGCTTATGATCCAGCATATCCACGAGCAAGAAAAAAGACAAATAACTCAGCCGAATAATGCAGACATTCAAAGTCTGAGGAAATAGCAGCAGTGAGTTGTGACTGGGTAGAGCTGGGATTTTGTGGTGACTTTTTTTTGCAGGATGCAATTTAAACACACCCTCAGGCTACAAGACTTCATGAATAGGACAGAAAATCAAGAGCAGAGCAGAGCGAAGCAAAGAAGGAGAGGAAAGAGGGGAAATGAGATAGTGGCAAGAGAATGAACAGGAGATGGTGGAGAGAAGAAATGACGATTTAAAAGGAAAGAGGAAAAAAGTAAAGAGGGGCAATGAGAGCGGGAGCAGGAGCATTCAATAAATGTCAAACAGGCTTTATAAAAAGCATTGTTTAAATACAAGACCATGTATGCCCATCACTTTTTAATATAAATTCCCAATACACTCACCTCTCCTTGGAAGCTCTTAAGCAAAGGGGCGACCTGTTTCCGTAAATCCTAAGAAGAAAAAAAAAAGTGAAAAGATTAGCAGGTTTTTTTTTTGTTTGGTTTTTTTTTTTGTTTTTTTTTTTTTTTTTTTAATAGGAGAATCATTTTTAAACCTAAAACATCAAGAAAATATACAGAAATATGGCAGTGATGTACAGAAAAAGACTTTAACCAACAGGCCATATTTCTATCTAAATCACTTTTTGAAACTGAGTAACAGCTATTCCAGCTATTACCAATGAGTGTGATGTGGTTCGTGAGTGATGAAGATGAGAGTGGGGAGGAGGCCAGATTTGTACCCTGGGGTGCTCTGGTGGACTGTGCTTCCTAGGAGAACAGGTGCAGCACCACCTGGGCCACCCAGAGGCACTACTAGCGCGTGCGAGTCAGAGAGAGAATGAGCCACAGAGCAGGCCTGACAGTTAATGCAAATTGTCTTAGTGGCGCACCAGGTTTTTACTATAAAGCTAATGCTTTTCATCCTCCAATTCCCATTGCATGACTTTCCAGTACGTGTCAGCAGTTTCAGATTAGATAGCCAGTCGAGTATGTATCAGGGGAACATGCAAATCACCGTGCTGTTAGTCGAGGCTGCATTTTGACAAACTGAACTGGAGCGTATGGTAAAAAGTGCAGCAGAAGAGGACATTCTGTACTGGAACATCTGATTTTGCACAGTTTGTGGACTCATACTTGCAAAACTGCCTAATGAAGTAAGGGCAACGACAGATGTGTGCAAGAGATGCTCCGCCTTATAGAACTCACCTCCTAAAAGCCTATGAGAAAACTGCTGGGAACGTGAATCCCAAGCTGACCTGTGACCAGTTTCTGGGGTTGGACTAATCCCAGGTTGGTCCAGACAGGCAGCTTGTCTGGGGTTGAGGACAGGTCATGACCTCTGTGACCCTGCCTCTTTGTTACTTCATCAGGGGTCGTTTTGGCTGTTTGTCTGGGCCAATTCAATATTCCCCTCTTGTGGATAATAGCCTGCACCCCACACAACTCTGCTCAGGCTTTCTCTTACTCCCCAGTACACCCACCACACGTGACTTTTATGTGCTAAATTATCAGCAAGAGTTTAATCAGAATTATGTCATTTCTATCTTATTTTAAAATACTATCTATTTGTTTGTCACAACCAAATAAAATATACTCAGGCATCTGTTAAACCACGTCAGTACCTTGTTATTTCCATATCCTACACTTAAAGAGTGTTATCACTTCTAATCTAGTCTAGTAATCAAACAATAAAAACCTTTGTACAAATCACAATGTTCAGATTTTGTTAAGAAAGTGTCTGCATGAGGAATCCACTTAAGATAGCCAATTGTTTACAAAAAAGCATGAGAATTTAGCTTTAGCTTCAACAGTTCATTCAATAGTTATGTTTTAAATGATTATCCTCCAAACTTTGAGTTTTGCCAGCAACATTAAGGCCAGACACAATTTGAAAGAAAATATGCAACAAATAAAAGCAAATACATTAAAAAAAAAAAAAAAAATAAAGCAGCAAGCTACTTCTGCTGGACACTGGAGCTCTGAACCCCCTTGGTCCACTCTTGAGTGCTCCTCCCCCTTGGCCCCCTCTACTACCAAAGATTTATGGCCATATAACATAACAATGCACACAGACACCATGGTCAATCTGTGTGTGTGTGTGTGTGTAGTGAGGGGAGTGGAGGGGCCCAGGCAGCAGGAGATGGATGGCTGGTGTGTAAGCTGCCGGCAGACAGCAGACAGGCCAGCCTGAGGAATCCTCCAGGGAGTATGGAACTCCCATTCGCTGTCTGTCTGCCCTGCAGCTAAACACAAACTTGTGTATGTGCAGGTACACACACACACACATACACAAAGTTGTTTTACTACCACTGCCTCTGGCTAGCAATCTTTGGGGCATTTTACAACTATTCCCACCCTTTACTTTATAACACTAGTAGAGCAGTCTTGACTAACTAAAAGGAAATTAAGAACACAATGAATAATTTAGGTAACTTAGGAAGCACAGTCAGATGTAGTCTCAGAAAAATTCAACAGTGTGTCAGTCCTAATGAATTATAAAAACTTTGTTTTCACGCTGCATTTCTTTGCACTACTTTCAAATTGCTACAAAAGCCACTGTGTGAGTGTATGTGTGTTATTATGCAGACCATGAGTGCAGTTCATGCCGAGTACAGCTCAGCAGACTAGACACAGTCAACGTGGGCCGGTCTCCTGGTTGTTGAATAATGGATCAGAGACGGACTCCCGCTCAGCTTAATGCAGTCTGATCTGATGTGACTGTGATCTCCGTTGACTGGTGAAGACCGCAGAGAGCTGACAGCCCCCTCTATGGGCTGGTCAACCCAACACAGCCATGAGCATGACAGAAAATACAGCTCTGTAAATGCACACGAGTTGATCGGGGCATTTTTAATCAAGCGGAGGCCATCACATATTATGAACCAGCCTATTTGTTGGGCAGCCTTGATGCTTCTGTACGTCCAACCGCCCAGAGTTTTAGTGCTGATTCCTATTGAGCCTGTTACAGCCCTGTAATGAATCCTGTCGCTCGTCTGGCCTGGCTTAGATTCCTCCTCCACATACCAGGGAGATGCCAGGGGCCACACAGACGCCAGAGGAGCCTTCCTAAATCACAGCCTTGTTACACTGATGAATGTGTGTGTCCTGTTCTGTGATCTCGACTATCTGCCTCAGTGTGTTTGTGCTTTTTCTTCTCTGCATGTTTTCTTTGTATGCATGACTTTCGCCCTCCGAATGTGCATGTCTTTTCTTCTGTGTTGTGAGTTATGTGGTTATACTTGGAAATGAGATTAGAGATGAATGTGTAGGGTGAAGTGAAATTAGCATCGTTTTTTATGCAGGTGCAGATCTCTCTGGTGTATATTACTCTACAATGGGTGGGCTACATGATGAAGTCAATAGTCACAATTCTCATCCTGTGGTAACTATAATAGGCCTACTGTCAACTCCAGGGAGAGTTGACAATTTTCTATCCACTGTCTACACCATTCATACATAATTCATATGACCATCAATAATTCACCATGGTGACATTACCAATAATAACACAACAATACTTTGTTTTCACTGTCAGGTTTGAAATGTGTTGCCTTGGTAACAGAGATGAAACAAATATTCCCAGGAGGAGTGATGGGAACACAGGAACAGGACAGAATTCCCTCCTGATCCCACTTAGTAGTGTTGTCACACTCTTTCTTTCTTTCTCTCTCTCCTGCTCAGCCCTCCTCTACCTCTCTGTCTTTCTGCTTCTGCCATACACACTTACGAACTACACTTTCTGTTCGCATAAAAAACTAGGTCAGATAATACAAACTCCTCAGGGGGTTTCTGTTTTGTCTCTTTAGGATTTCAGGGAAACTAATGGAGAGACTATTTTTGGGAGCCAAGCCTGCATCTCTGCACCATCTACTCCTCCCCTTTTTGCTCGGTAAATAATCACAGCAACATTTATGAAGAGGAAAACAGATGCTGAGAAACACTGAGGCAAACTGTGACTGTAGAAAGAATTGCTGTGAGGAATATGTGATTTTTTTTTCTTTTTTTACCTCTGGAGTGGTCTTCTTGAACTCGCGGCTCAGATCGATCAGTTTCTTCCTGGACTGTTCGCTCTCGTCCTGTCTGTTGGCAAGCTGTGTGGCGGTGGCGTCTAGTTCTTTCTGCAACACAAACATGCAACTTTTTTTGTTTTGTAGTACTTTTTGTCATATCAAAAATGTTAGTCATTGCAGAAAAAAAAATAAAAATAACAGTAGCTGTTGTTGACAATACAGTACTCTGACCTGGCAAGCTGCAGACAGCCTGCTCAGCTTCAGCTGAACTTGGCCAGTCTGCTGAAGCAGCAGCAGCAGAGGCAGAGAGCATACCCATAACACCCTTGTTCAGCCAAGAAAAACTCTGTTACAGAAGTGGTTTGATCTATTACTACTGCAAGCAATATCTGAGCCTTTCAGCCTGTCGCTCAGCCAGTTACCACTGTGCCTGCCATGTAAACTTCTGTAGCAATAGGCTACTGTAAGTGGCCTATTGCATTTAGGTGGTTAACAGCAGTTATTAACTGTCAGTCGCAGATGACTCCTCCCCCTCTCAGCAACACAACAGCACAATTATCAGCAACAGTGTTGTCAAGGCTGGGCTTGGGCCTGCCTTTCTCCACATTCATTTTGCATTGGTATTAATAGCTATTTATGGAACTTGTTTCAAAAGATGGGCCGAGTTCTGACATTAACAAGGCTTTTAGACCTTGTAAAGATTGTATCTCTCTCTGTTGAGTGTGACTATTGCCAGATTATGTTTCTATTGGATTCTTGCCCTCCATCATGCTCCCTCCCTTTTTTCCCCTCATTTTTTCAAACTCTCAGCAGATCATCCACTAACTCATTCAACCAGCAGTCTTGTCTCCTCAGTTTTAAATCTGTCTTTTACTCCACCTCCCTCCATTCTCCCCTTATCTCCCCCTCCACCCCACCCCCCTCTTCCATCCACCTCCTGTGAGGCCACCCACCCCTGAGAGTGATTAAACGCTGCTGAAGGGCCGTTATGCTAACTAACGCACTAATCATTTAATACACACATTACCACAGGGGCCCTTGCGGCTCAGTCTGCTGACAAGGTCCCAAAACACACTCACACATATATGCCCACCTCCCCAAATTGCCCACACCCCTAAAACACACAAAAAATACAACCCTCTAAAGAAATAGAGCGATCAAGTACTAATTAGGAGATTTTGTTCTCCCCCATCAGCATTAAGTTTAATTCCCTGACCAGCCGTGATCTTCTTTTATCCACAAACTATGAAAAAAAGCAAATGGACTTGGTTAGCCATCCTCTGCAATGCATTTTATGCAGCAGCACAGGATGTTTGAGGGAAAAAAAAAAGAAAAAAAGAAAAAACTGCTCACTTGCTTCCATGCCATCTTGCTCTTGCTGCCCATGGAGCAGTTGATGTAGCAGCCTGTCTGCCCATGGCCATGGAGCAGCTGCACTATCTGTTAGTGAATTCGAGCGTGTGCAGAAGCTTGTGCAATGCTTGATGAAAGGAGTAACCCAATAAATTTTAATCACGTTAAATTAATTTAGATAAACTGAATGCTCCAATTCATGGGTAGAGGTGTAATTATTAAACTGGTTAAGATTACCAATAAGAACAAGGATGCAGGACCCAGATGGTTTAAGATTTACCACACTAGCAAATGCTGATCCAAGTGTGTGCATAATATGATGCATTTAGCCCGAAGACAGTCTGTTAAATGATGGGTGGAAAAACTCACTATAATTAGTGATCTAAAATCACTCAAAGATTTTTGATTTTAAACCTGATCTGAATTTAAATACATTTAGTGCATCACCAATGTACAGATAATTCTGTCATCCAAGCTGAACCTTTCACATCTTTTGTTGAAGTAAATTGCCTGGAAAACAATGTCTTCATTATTCATTACAATTGTCAGATTTCTTTTTAGATGCAAATAAGTAAACACAATTTTTAAATAATCCAAAAGTTTAGGGAATTCAACACCATTGTGATTCAATGAACATAAGGTATTAATAAGATTTTTTTCAGGACAAAACTGAAATAACTCTGCTCTGCTTCATGAGGTCATGTGCCAATCCCTAATGCCCTCAATTCTGTCCAATCCCTTTCCAATACCCTGCAAATATCCCAATGTGTCACCAAATCCCCATTCCAAAAAAAAAAATAAAAATAAAAAAAAAATTCTCACTTCTAAGCTAAATAAACACATCACACATGAAAGAGGATTGATTCAGTGCCAAGAGGCAAGTTTTTATGGGCATGGTCTTAGTTTAAAAAAGGACCCTCAGACCAATTCAGGTTTTGACCATGCAGCAAACTCTGTGCCCACATCAGCAGACACAGTCAGACTTTACACTTGTCTTGCTGATAGAGCATAACATCCCAAAGTGCACAATCCCTGAAGCCAGACATCAAAACTTACCAACTATTCGGAAGCCACTATTCCTATTTTACACCACATATGATAGGTTACAAAACAAAAGACCATAAAAATGTACCTTGGGTGGAATACTAAACAAGTAGATTTGGGTATTTTGTCTGCTAAATACTGTTGTATAATTGTGGGTTCTTAACTAAATAAAACTGTGCTGAACATCAACTTAAATGGTACAAAGTTGCACAGAAAGCACATTGGAAAAATCAGCATTTTTTCTGTGCAAGTGTAAAATTTTTATTTTTTTTTTTAAACCAACTGGAACTTCCAGTCTTTACATTTCCTATATATAATGGTAGCCAAGTATTATAGTTTAACAAAGGTGTTAAACTTTCTAAATTTTCTCAGAAAGTGGTTGGTAAACATTTACACACCGCCAATGTAATAATCACCAATAGGGTTATACAGTCAAGTTTAAAATCATATGTAGTAGAACTGCTTTGCAAAGGATTATAGGAGAATGATAGGATATATGCATGTTCATTCCTAAACTCTTAAAGACCCGCTCCCTACTTTTCAATCCTAAGACTCTGAGTCACTGGTAATGCCACATGTTTGTAGTAGGGCTGGGCGATGTTTTGTTTTTTTTTTTTTTTTTGCCTTATACACAATATATATCTTGATGTTTTGTAATCTCCTCCAAAACACTGTAAATGATGAATTCAATATTATCATGCATAAAAAGACACCTGTACAATTTAAGTAAACTCAGCTAAATTTAACTTCACTGTGATTTTTCACTTTCAACAAACTTTTGATTTTGAACCAGGGACCTACACTCACAAACTTAATAAAAACCAGTGTTTCCCCACCACTATATTAGGGGGGTCACCCCAACCTCCCCCAACATCAATATCCACCACCGCTAGCAGATGAAGTTCATTTTATATTCTATAATTGCTCAAATAATATCTTATATATTTTTTCATTCAATTATTTTATATTAAATTATTATATTTAGGTTTTTTTCTATTTTGCAGATCACAACAGAAGTAATATAGGGTTCCATTTTTTTCAGAACAGGTTTATATATTTTTCCTTTTATTATAAAATCAGACAGCCTAATCTTTTTTTTTTAACATTTAATTACGTGACATCATGTCTCTACACGCTGCATGCACATGAGCCACACTTCTATCAGCAGAGAGAGAGCGCACCTTGGAAATAGTTGCATCAACCACCTGTAACGCAGACAGGAATATCTGCTTTAATAATAACGTCTGCTTTTATTCAATAATAAGAGCAGCTGGAGGAGTTTCCTTCTCCAGTGTACTAGGAACTTTAGGACCATCGGGAAACATGCACAGCAGTGTCCTCATCATTGTTGTCATTTCTGAGGCGAATTACTGCTTAAAATGGACGTCTCGCATTTAGCTTCTTTCTAGCTAAATAGCTACCTGCAAACTCCTTGTGTCTCCATGCTTTTTCCGGTCTATCCTGAAATAACTACACGCATGTGCGCAGAAGAGTTTTCAGGATGGGCAGGGAATGAGCTGTCTGTCTGCTGTCAGCGAAGCCATGCAGCATGCAGTGAGCTAGACTCTGACCAGCAAAGAAAAACCCACGTAGACGCTTAAAATGCTGCTGTGATAGTTTATACTGTTACTGTTGATACTTTTAAAAAGAGTCTCAAGACCTATCTTTTTAATTTAGCTTTTAACTTAATTGCTATTTTATCTTGTTTAGGCTACTGAATTTTAATATTTTTTATCCCCAAGATACCGTTTCCTTACAATAGTGTCAAGCCAGATTATTCTTATGTTAAGAGATGGGGAAGGGGGTGCTTTGGGTATGAGTGTGTGTGTGTGTGTGAATATGTGTGTGTGAGAGAAAGTAGGTGTTGATTTTTAATTGCTGTTTTATAATATTTTTATTTGGAAACACTGGTTTTGTGTGCATTATTTTATGCAAAGCACTTTTTACTACTTATGTATGAAAAGGGCTTTATAAATAAAATTTGATTTGATTTGATATACTTAATAGCTAGATTAATAGATAGATAAAACTTTATTAATACCCCAAAGAAGAAATTCCAGTGTCTGGCAGCAAACACAATCACACAACCAATCACACATATAAATAAGAATAGGATAAAAGTAAAAGTAGACAGATAAAATGCAGTTAGCTACACAGACTAGCTGCCACCGTGGTTGGCGCATGCATCCAGATTGGACAATGTTCACAATATAGCCATTAAATATATCCTACATAATACATCTTGGGATACACTGAGTATATTCATATCACCTAGCCCTAGTTTGCAGTATTACTATTATTCTTTATTTTGGCTCTAAACAACTTACAGAGTGGGGCTGCTTGATTATGGCAAAAAAATAATCTCTATTATTTTGATTGAAATTGAGATCTTGATTATTTAACACAATTATTACTCTATCGAGAGAAAGAGCCAGTGTGACATGTGAAGTGTTGTCTGTGGTAATATAGACTAGTTTCTTTTCACCCAGGTCCCACGTATCTATTGTTTGTCTCAGACAAGCAGCTATGTTCTGCCCGGTGTGATCTAGAAAAAAAAAAGTTTTGTTTTCACGTTGAAATCTGCGTCAATAAAATATAGCGCAACATTTCTATGCGGCTCTATGCTATGGCTTGACCACAGGTCCGTAGCGGTGGCGAAACATTGGACTGTAGCCACGTCCTTCACAACACCCTCACGACAGTCATACAGAGCAGGGAGAGACATTCGACTAAAATGGTGATGAAATGGAAGTGATTCCGTTTGTCTAAAGTGATGAATTTCCTAAATCCCAGGTTGTTTACTGTGTCAGTTGAGCACTGGTTATCTTTGTTTATAATGTTTGTTATCTCTTTGTATCTCTGGGAGCTGGTGGATTATTTAGTCGCGACTCTTCAGTCTAACTTGAGGTGTTGGCCACTCGCGTTGAATAAAACCAAATCGGTTGGGGCTGTTGGAGGAATCTGCAGCAGATCGCTGCAAAGCCAGTGGTGCTCGATTTGCAACTGAAAACAGCAAAAGCGTAAACTGCGAAGGAGCAAAAAAAATTTGGATCATTTCATTTTTATGATTATTGAAAACCCAGTTCGTAACTGAGATTAAAATTTGATTACTCGCCTAACAATAATACAGAGTAAGTCTTGTCCAGGCCTTGTCTGTTCTCATGTCCATAAAAATCCAAAATGTTTCCAACCGTTAGCCTTCAAACTCAAATCCCACCCTGGAACAGAGGGTGAAAGGCTAGCTGCCACCTTCTTGTATCTGTGTTGTTGACTCTTTGCTACCCGCACACTTAAGGGGAACGGACCGATCAAATAAATACCGCTAATATGTCCAGGCGGCACACACAACTTTTATGTTGCAGTCACACTTTGTGACTGTTTGTGTGACTGCTTTCCTGTCATTTAATTATTAAGAAAAATAATTTCTTTTTAACATTAACGAATCATAATTAAATCAGCAGGTCACATCAATTAAAATTGATTTGTGAATCAGCCCACCCCTAATATGTGTGTGTGTGTGTGTATATATATATATATATATACACACACACACACACACACAATTCTGATCTCTGTTGCATTTTCACAATTATGTCACAGTTGTTCTTTTTGGTGTTTTTTTTTTGGTTTTGTTTTGTTTGTTTTTTTTGTAGTTAGCAAAATTAAATTGGTGCATTACTGCCACCAACTGGTCTGGAGTGTGGAACAGACTGTTTCCAAGAGCCCAAGGTGTCAAAGAATCAGTTCCTCTGCTACATTTTCCCAACCCCATAATACACCCTCCCCTGCACACCCCTTAGTTTAAGAATCACTGCAAAACTGTTTGAATTTTACACAGTAAGGCCTGTCAGTGCCCAGTTTTTCCAGCAAACTGATACTTTCTAGCACTTACTTTTCTGTTTATATTACAGCTACAGCTAAAGATAGCGGATAGCTTGATTAATAGAAGGCTAAACAGAAAGATGAGGACCTATCATTTTTTAATGACCAGAATGGCGACATCTGTCACCATTTATCTAAGTCAGAGCAGTATACACAAACAGCAACAGCGAGCACATACTGGCCAAAAGAAGTGGGTAGTGCTCTGCAATGTTTCAGTCTAAACAAAGAAGTAAATGGGATGAATCTAGCTTGCAGGATATTGGAAAACCGTTTCTTTGTAGGACTTAAAAACACCTACACGTGGATCTAAGATTGGGGAAACAGTCATGTTTAAGTTATGTGGGGTGATATGGAAATTAGTCAGTTTAATATTTTGATTCTATTATCACAACAAGCTTGTTCCTTTTTGCCAAAAAGCAGCCAATAGCCAGTTTAGTTATTCAGTCAGTTTTGTTATTCAGTTAACAACTGATTAAGATCTAAACTTTTTGAAGGAGAAATATTGTTAGTCATGCAAGGCAGCTCCACAGGGGTTCATGCCGTCTGGCATACCGCTGGGATTTCCCTGCTATTATATTTGACTTCAATGATAGACACCACGCAAGTTTAATCAACTTAACTTTGCAAATTATGCTGACAAGAAGCTAAAAAACAATCGAAAAAAAAAAAAAAAAAACTAAAAATTTTTTGAAAAGTAATTTAGGGAAAACTATATTTTACATTAGAGAAATAAAGTGATGCTAAAAATAAAATCTCTTTCCTTGACAAATGAAAATACATGTGTTGTCTTGTGACACTTCAGTGGAATATCAACAAGCACCAACATCCACAGATAAAATGCATAAAAGTCTTATGTCTACTGTGTTTGGGCCTTGAGTGGTATACTCCTTCTGACTCTCCTTGACCTAACATTGACATTTTTTCAGACTTGAAAACAGTTTAATTTACTGAGGTTTTAATTTATTTAAGCACTCACACTGACTTCTACCTTTTTTTTAAGCTCTAGCTATGTCTGGTTTAGACTGCTCTGTCTAGTTTAGCAGAGGATGGAATATGTGTGTGCAGGGAGGCATTAAGTGGGCTGTAATGTCTGTGTGATTGCTGTAACAGCCCTGCTTGGCTTGGCTGGACTGGCCCACAGCAGCAGTCCCTGTCCTGGTTCATTTGGTCGTCTGGTCAGCTGTAAAGACGATTGGAACAGATTGCCAACACTCCCTAGAGAGACTTCAACACCGACTTGGCCAAGAAGCCTCTTGCACACTGCTCCACACGCGTGTGCTCTCACATGAATGCACAGACAGGCCGCTGCAGTAACTTTGGGAGCCCAGTCTTTCCACATTCTTTTGAACTCGGTTTCAGAAGAGGAAGTCTGCTAACATGCTCGCCTGGCGAAATTTGGCACGATGGGCCATGTTTACAGCTAGGAAGGAAGATTACGCCAGATGGAAATGAGCATCTCTCCATCCTACAAGTGTGAGAATAAGACTCATCACCAATAACAGTCACGGGTAAACAAATCCTATTACCACTGGCCATCAGACCCTAGGTGTATGTATGCGTGATCAGCTCTCCTAATGAAATTCCTTCCACTCTTCTGCAGGCAGAGAGAGGCCTTCTATCTGACTAACTCGCTCTAATTACTCTAATGAGCCACAGGTGATGATACAGTGAGACTGATTAATTAAATGGGAGGCCCCAATCAGGCATGTCTGATTATGCCAATCATACTGACTACAGACTAAATGAGATAACAGGAGACAGACGCAGTTTAATTGAGGTATCAAAACTTTGTGGAATTCCTTATACCATCACGCTCCAACGATGCCGAGACAGATAGGCTGGTGGAATGACAACAAAGTTATTGTTATGTACACAGTATGAAGTCAATCAGCAGCTGCCGTCTGTATTGCCACGGTGACCAGGAGTGCACACAGAGAAGAGGACACAAGGATTGGCTCCAGGTCTCATTCTCTGTAGAATAATTAAGAGTGTGAAAGTTAGAAACACTTTGTTTACATGTAGTCAACAGTCACACATGCCAAATAGTCTGCCACTACTCCTTTAATCCAAACACCGTGTATATCAACTGCTCTAGATTCAGTACATGTTTTACACATTAGTCTAATGGAGTACTACTTCTGAATTCAAGCCAGGCATAGAAAATTGTGTGCAGTTCTTTTCCGTTATATTAACACCACCAAGGTCACACTACAGAGGGGAACAATATTTGAAAAATAAATATTAGCTTTCCCGTGTTCATTACAAAGTGAGAAGCCTTTTTACAGCCTTTGTACTTGGCATCATGACACAGATGTTTAAGAGATGAAGTTTTCTGTCCTGCCAGTGCAGTTACTAATCTTTCCTTTTATCTCAGACATGTCTGAGGCTGTTATGCGGTTATGATAGTAAACAGTAAAGGCGTCTGGAAAGATGTCTTATCTGAAAACTACGAGGTCTACCTTTCAACCCCCCACCCCCCACCCCAATCTCCCTGCACACTGTTCCAACTCCTATGTGGCTGACTGTTCTGTATGCCAAGCCTACTGTGTGGGGGTGGAGTCGTGGGGTGGCAGCTCAGTCAGGAGCGACAGCCACGCTTGCTACAACGACACGGTACATGATCACAGATCACAGGCACGCCCCCTCAAAACACAGCACAACAGCAGCACAGATAAGAGACTGCAATCCCGGCTGCCTGTCTGCCTTCCTACCTTTTGACAGAGCAGGTTGCAGAACCTTAAATGTGCCAGCAGATGCTGTTTCCACAAACCACACCGGGTTTGAAGACACAAGTCATATCTTCCTGCATCTCCGCTTTTACTTTTCCTCTCCCTCACTGGAGAGAAAGCCACAAAGTTTTATTCACTATAAGATAACAATAGTTTTTGCAGTGACAACTGAGGTCTGAACGCTTTTTTCATGTGTGCTGTGTGCAGAGTGGTTGGGGGTGAGGGTCAGCCTAACACTCTCCAGTCTAACAAGATGCTTGTGCTCCCTGAGCATTTTGCTCCTTTTTTTGAACACAGATCCATATCTACAAACAGCACAGGCGCTGTCAAGATTCACCTCAGTGATGCTGACGCAAGCCTGGATCAAAAACAGCTTTTTTACACCACAGCTTCGTTTGTATTGATCCATGTTTCTCTGCTGAGAGACTGGTAGTTGTTTTATCTCCCCAACATCCAAGTCTTAACTCTCTTGAAGCTTACTAAGAGCTAGTCATTATTTTGCCTGACCTATTGTCTGACAAGGGGATTCAGAGGCCTGGACTAAGCCTAAATACAACTATAATGAGACTAAGATGGTTTCTGGCATAGAGGAAGTGCAGCTCACTTGGTCATATTTTTGTATAGTTCGAATTTTGCTGGAGGCCTGTGTCACAAAGGGTGAGTGGTATGGTGAGTGCAATGGGAGGAGAGGGCGATATGCTAGGGTGTAATGCATTGGTAAAAGGGCAAGATTTTTCATCCCTGCGTTTACAGGGTGGAACGGCTAGGATATTGAGATCTGAGATAGGATCAGAGGGTAGTGAGCTGTTTCAGCTATGATAAAGGCCAGGCATTACAAACACAGCACTGATAAAGAGAAGGAGAGAGAACCAGAGAGACATAGAGAATGAGGGAGAGAGTATCACACCTCTCATCCCTGAATTAATGCCTCCATTCTGCCAGGAAGCCATTCTGTGCCAGTGAGAGGAGATTGGGGAGGGGATGAGTGCACAGATACAGACTAAAAAATGGAAACTGTGATCATGGAGAGGGGCGATGGGGATTAATCATGTCAGAAGGAAGAGTGGGGCTCTCCAGGACCTATAGCACATACAAGCATGATTTTTTTTTTTTTTTTTTTGCGGGCAACATCACACTTTTATTAGTTTATTTGACTTCAAAGATACATACAAGCATCCATCAGTGGATAATGACAGAGTCACAGGTGCAGGCCAGCAACGCCACACTGCAGACATCCACACCTTCCTACACTCATTTGCAATCTATTTTTAACCTAGTAAGTCTGTGACCCTTTGACAATGGAGCAGTGTTCAGCGTTGCTCCGTTCTCAATTAGTTAGCCTATTTGATTTGTTGTAATTCACTTAGACTTCCATATAAGGACGATTAGCTGCTTCACGCTGTTGGCACATTTAGAGTATAGTGGAAAAGGTGTGCATCACTCTCATGTGGCTCTGCTACATTAGATCCCTGCTCTGCGTGAAGTCTTTTTCCACATTCTAATTTAGCCTCGTCTATCTGTTGCATCCAGTAATTTTCTAGACGCCTGATGACACATCGGCATGAGCTGTGCCACGGCCTATAAAAGCAGCATGTTGATTTCTGTACATAGATTAAAACCATATACCAAAATGCCCCATCAAATTAGACATATCTTTATGTCTGGACTCGTTAATGTGTCCTGTCCATGCTGTCACTACTTTCTAATGTAGCCTTGCCTTTCGACTGAGTTTGACACCCAAAGTCTATACAATCAACGTCAACAGAACATGTCCTGGGGCTTACTCTTACTCAGCCTTTGTGAGCAAGAGTTTTTTGCTCTGCTTGCATGACTTTTGAGTGAAAAAGACAGAGAAATACAGTGAGAAGGAGAGAATAAGCATAGCTAATCCTTGCCATAATGACAGAATAATTAGCTTGCGTTATGCTAGTAATGAGTTGTAATTATATCATTTATTCTGTGTTGAGAGAATGTGATATAAAGCCTGCACAATGAAGGAAGAAGAACTGAGCTCAGTGGGAAGTAGAGGAGCATGTGTAAGAGCTCAGGCTCTTGCTATTGATTGATCCGAACATCAAACGAACCACCAGAGTAATGGAGGGAGTGAAGGACAGCTAAAAGCTATTTGGAGCCTTCACTGCATAAAAGACTTGACCTGTTCCGCACAGCCTACATATCAAAACCATCAAACAGCAATCAATAGACCAAAGCGGTCAACTCAACAAACCGTCACCCTACTAAAACATCAAACCCCCAGCCCAAGCGTCAGATGATAGGCTACACTCAGTTTATCCATTACCATCAGATAAAGAGGAGATAAAACACAGAGCCTAATCCTTTCATGTGTCGTGACAGCCACAGCAGCCTCCGAGGCATTCCTTCAGTCTGGCTCTCAAATAGTTTTATGGCGGAAGGCAGCCATTCAGCCAGCCAGTCAAGGCTGTTCTGGTCTGTTTGTCTTATTTCACAGTTTACACGCTGTTTTATAGGTAGTTATTATGGTCGCCATGGTGATACCATACGCTTTTATGGTCTTTTGGTCTGAGGGCAGAGTGTGTAATAAATGAAAAAAAACACATACACATGAAAACAAAGACTCACAAAACACACTCCTGCTGTGAAAAGGTCTCCTGTCCCTCCCTTCCTCGTTCTTTATCAGTCTCGCCAAATGCCTATCGCCCCACATTTTGCTTCATGTGAAACATGGATAGGCTAACGTAGATTTGTCCTCTCTCATTCCACATCTGGAGCTGATCAGAGGGCCCCCTGGAAGTTGAGGCCTCTGGGCCTATTAATAACCATACTGCTGAACTTAGGGTCAGACAGCAGTCAGCGGATGAGCCTGTGTCTACTAAACACATAGTCCCTTCCCCCTTCCTCAAGAGGACAACTCTCACTTTTAGAAATGAGGCAACAGGCTACACAGCTTAGTTATGAACATACAATTAAGAGACTTAACCAGGGCACACAAAGACTCCTCACCCTCAAAGTCAAGGTGCCGCTCACAAATTATGCACAAAAAACTTAAGCTTTAAATTTCTGAATATAATATTTGGTCGGGTGGCTTTCAAAATACGACTGACACACTAGTGTAATTAAACAACCTGGTGATAGTGTAACATAAGTTTCTCCCTCCTACAGTTTTCTTTCTCACGTTCAATGTCCAAATAAGTTCAAGTTCAAGGAGGCTAGACCAGTTAAATGCAAGCCAGATGGCAAAGTCATCATCTGTTAGCTCTAAAGGTTAGGCCAGTCAGACAGCCCAGGTCACACAGAGGTCATCAGGGTCACAGCACCTCTGAACCGTGGCTTCAGTCTGACAGCTGCTCAGGACAAAGGTTAGAAAGAGGTTATGCCACTGTCTGATGACATTCAATGAATCCAACAGCTATTGGAAATCAATTGTACAGAATGTCCCATGTTTCCAAGAACAGAGTCGTGGATCGGCACCTTGTTTGGCTACCACCGTCAACATATGTACATACTTGATCACCTGTACAGTATATATGTACATAGACCATAATAATGGTCTTCTTTATCTACCGTTGCCTCTATTTAATTTTAAATTAGTCTAGTTATGCTTAAGTACTAACCCCTAATGTCAAGTACTAACCTTTAATGTATGTATACGCTACTGGATGCTTGAATTTCCCTCGGGATCAATAAAGTATCTATCTATCTATCTATCTATCTATCTATCTAAAGAAGTTTTAATGAGAAAGCAGACAATTTCTGTCCAATAGGTTACGATCATTTAAAATTAATCTGATACTCACTACGATTTATGTTCACTGACTTACATTACAAAGACATTTCCATAAAATCATTCCATGTTAACAACTGAAAACTCAAAAGCTGTCAGTGTATAGTTTCTCCACATTTCTTCACTGCAGCCAAGTTTTCTCAGCCTACGACATAACAAAGTAAACCAGTAAACAGCATACACAATGCATAGAACAATCTGCAAAATGTAAACCACCCCTAACACACACACATATGTGTGTACACACACATACCAGTGAATACATGGTAGTTGAATCATCATAATTGGTGGTAGTTTTTTTGCTGAGCCCAGCCAGCAGTCTGTGTTATTTTTAGAGGGCTGACACAGAAGCAGGCCATCCATTTACTCTGGGAGAGGGCAGCAGGACCATCAAAGCTCTGGTTGCTTTAAACTACCAAAATGGGAACGAGCTCAACATAAACACTGCAAATGTGTGGACACTAACAGAAATTAAGATAGCTTAGATTCTGAGCCATTACAGCTGTATTACTTAAACATTAGACTTCTTATGACATAAAAAAGGATTTATAATATGTTTGTATGGACATACCAAACTCACAAGCATCTGCAACTGGTGTGAACCAGTTATTTAAATCACTCCCTTGTTTTCCCCTTATAGCTGTGAAAATAAAACAGTATATACAGTAGAAAATAATTACGCTTCTTTTTAGTTTAACTAAACTAATTAAGTGATAAATGGACAATCTACACGACTGTAATTTGAAAAGGGATTCTGTAAAAATAAAAATGCAACAAAACCTGAGGCTAAAGGACTGAAGACTGTTTTGTTTTGTTGTGACTGATTAAATTTTGGGCTAGCTATGGATCCAGCAACAGAAGCCATGATTGACATTGAAAATTACACAGAGTTAGCTATTAGCAGATAGCCAGCCATATCATAATTCAATCCCTACACCATCAAAGTGCACCAATATCATAATTCAATACCAAGGACCATTAGGCTGAAGCACACCAATATCATAATTCAATGCTGAGGCCATCAGCTCTTGCCAATATCATAATTCAATACTTGGACCATTAGGACACACCAATAGGCCTATTAGAATTCAATACCTATGGTCAATGATCTAATAGGACACTGATACTGGAGTCATGGGTTGACATGGGATAATGTCTCCACATATGGTCGTTCAGACCCTTTTTAGCCTAGACGCCTTGATAACAGTGAGATAAACAACGCTAAAATTAGTTGGGGCAAGAGGCTCACCAATAGCTTAGCTTATGCAGATACTAAAGACCACAGCAATTTCAACAAGTTCATGCAGAGGGACACATTCAAGAAACAAAATGAGGTGCTGCATTAGTTTCAAATGTAGATGTACGCTCAGGCAGACCTGTCAAAATGCAGTGTGTGACCATTTGCAGTTGGTCTAAATTATCACATTGTGGTACCTTGTGGAAATAAGCCTTTTTCTGGTTGACTGCCTCTGTTTATATTTCCATGTTAACATCATGTTTCAGCTCTTCAAAATGCTGTAAATTCAATCCAGGCTCTGTTTGCTGGGTCATCAGAAATGGGCACCTTAACAACCAATCAAACGGTTTCTAAAAGCTCAGATTTCCTTGGTTGCTTTAAATCTGTTTTCACCAAAGTTGTCATTATTCAGCTATTTTCACCACACAACTCTTAGGTTTCCACACTTTACTCTGATCTTGATGTTGTGTGTAGTATAAAACGACTCTGAAGAACAGAAAATAAAGTAACTGACTGACATTACTGAAAATCAGTTGAATGTTCAATTGAATCAATTTCACTATCTCATTCACTGCTGAAATCAGTGATATACGAATTATAACAATTTTTGAAATTCTATGGTAATGTCTGAAACAATAGCATCATGCTGATTATGTTTATTTAGTGTTAGTTTTTATGAATCTTTTTCTGCTATGGACACACAGTTGCTTCAGGTCTTCATCACACCGACTGAAAATCTGTAATTGATCTGCACAAAATTCTAATAGCACAAAGACTCATGCTACACCAAGAATAAATACTGGCAGATACACAGTACACCTATACTATATATAATAGCGCAACAAAGATAAAAGAGGTAACTGACTATATGTGGTAAATAAATAAATATAACAAATACAAGCACAAAAAAACAGTGTGGGACTGCAGTGCTTGTCCACATACAGATCTAAACCCACTCCCAGTATACACCTCACTGTGACCAGTCTTAGTCAGTGATTTATGGACAATAACAGACAGGCATGATATATTTTGTTAACTACTAGATGAGCAATATAATTTACAAGATTAGAGGATGTTGAGGTATATAGTGTATAGTTTGATATTTAAATAAAGCCAGAATATTCTAAAGTAAACCTACAGACAAGAGAGGCCTTTGCTCTCTCTGCTGGAATACAGAACAGCACAATAATGGATGCTTCTGTCATGAGATACGGTGAAACTCTATGATGCTGTAGGTGAGAGAGACTCCAAGTGGGTCTGTAAATAATGCCTGCTACTTGAAAATAGGCCTTTTGGAAACTGCCCCCTCTGCTCTCCTTCCTTGTTACTAGTTGGGAAGTTTTGTCTGTGTTGTTTAAATGTTTAAGTCCTGGGAAGGAAAATATGTAAATCCAAACTTTTAAGGCCTTTTTTAATCTTTATGTGTGAGATTACAATGCCACAACATATGTACATGTCTGCCACATTATCATGATATATTTTTTCCTGTTTATAAATATGAAAACTAAAGAGCTGTATTCTGGGGTTGGGGTTTTTTGGTAGTAGTAGTGTATAAGTTACTGATCCCAGCTGGTAAAAATACAGTACACAGAAAAGTCTTTTAAGAGTTATAACAGATGTTATACTGTAGATTTTATTGATGCAGTGGCTGCCAAGACATAAAAAAAAGTCTTATTTTATACTGGCTGTCAAACCCCAAAAAGACAATTTTATTTCGAGGATTTCTTTTAGAGGGTTCGAATGTATGCACAAACAATTTTGTACTGTATTAACTCAAGCTAACTATACTCAAATGAAATGCTGTCATGTCATATGTGTTTATGTTGCCTTTTCTACTATTTAAAATCACTGGGAAATAATTGACTATTACAGTTTATCACACTTTGTTCAAAAAGCTTCTGGCTCCATCTGTTCAAATATCCCTATATTTAGACCCTTTAAAGTGTTTTGCGTCTTTTGTTCAAACATCAAATGACAGAGGTCTAAATTTCTTTCACCATGCCAAAGTAATCCAGAATTTAAATTTCGGCTGTCACATAGTATAATACATACTCATTTGTTAAGTCAGATACCTAGAATCAAGAGCAGATACTCCTCAAATCAGGGGGAGAGCGAAGAAGTTGAGGAGTACGGCCCTCTGCTGAGAATAACCCACTGATAAGGTAAAACTGCTTTTTTGGGGGGCTTTCTGAGAGCTGCACATTTCCTTCAGTTGTAAAGAGCATAGCATATCTTTATACACTTAAACTAAAAGCGCTCAGAAAGTAAGATGGCAAAGACCCGACTGAAGCAGACCGAGGACAGACCGGAGACCTGACATGCACTCGTCCCTTTCTGACTCATGCTTAGTTGCTCACCACCACACAGTGAAACCTCAGTCCCAATGCCAGGTTTTGTCACTGGGCAGAGAAGTGGTTGGATACAGTAAAAGCATGACGTGATGCCCCTTCCTCTGTGCTCCCCCAGCCTGTGCAGCAACAGAGGGGTAAAAATATCCCACCAGTGAGTTCAGACAACCAGCTCATAAATTAACACTAAAACTCCTGCAGACAACAGCGAGCCAGTCGTTGAGAGATTTATACCACTCAGGTTGCCACTGACCACAGCTCTGGGATCAGTTTACAAAACCCTTTTCCTAAATTTACCCATTAGGAGGGAACGAATAAGAACGGGGTCTAGATCAGTTTTCATCCAAGTCACTATTTAGCAGTCCGCTAACACAGTGAACTATTTTTCAAAGTGGCTCTAGGGTGCGTTTTTCCAGGAAATATTATGAGGTGAGATGACGGCTATTAGGCTTAAATTGGGAATTGTATGGGAACTAAGTGGTCTGTTCTTAATTTTCAAAGTTATACAAGTTATAGGTTTAGGTGCAGCGATTCACTCATATCTTATTAAGGCCTATAATGAAGTACCATCTCTCATCGCTCTCAAGCAGAAACACAATGTTCCAGCAAACTGCTTGACTGGGTCAAAAAAAAGGGAAAAAGAAAAAACAACAGGAGAGAAGAGTGATGATCCCTTCTAAAGAAACTCAACTCTGTAATGGACGGACAGGGATTACAGACGTTAAAACCTCCTCCATCTGTAATTCACTGTCACCCTGCCATCATCTCTGAATCACTGATCCACTTTGCAAGTGTGCAAGACCTTGCTAAAAGCATCACTGTTGCACCCATTTGTGTTTGTAGTGGTGGGGGGGAGAAAAAAAAGCATGCACAGACAACTTAACAGCTCGCTGTGCTGTTTCAAAGCACTCTCTGTCCTCTAACAACCACCTAGCTAGTTTCTCACACAGAATGGGACATACTGATCAAATAGGATTTTAATGAACATCAGCATTTGGGAGTCTGAGGAATAGCTGCTATGTTGGCTTAAAGCTACAGACATTGAGGTTGGGTTAGTTTTTCATCTTCAAAAAGAAACTAAAAAAGAAAACATTCCTTTGCTGGTGCCCCTTACACAGACAAAGCAGACTGTAAGCGTATAGTTCATACTGTCCATACAATCACATGGAAGAAGCAAATGAGGAGGCTAGTAGCTGACAAGGCTATGTAGGCTCTGATCATATCATGCCAACCCCACATTATCCTCAAAAAATGGATAAGAAAAAAGGTTCTTCTCTGAAGGCTTTCCTCTAGGAGCATCTCAGTGGGAGGGAGAGTAAATAAGATGTCATCAATAATAGACAGTGAATGTTCTGAGCAGTTCTAGGCATGCACACGTACACACACACTCAAACATGCACACCAGCTCAGGCTGATTCCTATCCTGCAGACAGGCCTGCCAACCGCCAGCCTTTTTGCACACGCTCAGATTCACTGTCCTGACTAATCGCTTGTGATAGGGGCCTTTGCCATAATTACCCAGGGCCTTATCACAAACTTATGCGATGCATTTTTTATGTCCTGGCTGCTGGCAGTGCCTTCACTGTCCGTACTGGCAGTCAATATACAGGAAAAAAAAAAAGACAGACAATTTCACACACACACCAGTTTACACGGGGCAAAATAGGTGAACGCAGGGTGAAGGGCCAGAGAGAAGAGAAAATATTAAAAAAAAGGAAGGGAGGGGGAGGAGGAGAGAGAAAGGTGGAGGGAGGGGGCAGGAAGGGGGTGGGTGATAGATAGTGAGGAAAGACAAGAGAAAGCAGTCTCAATTTTTTTTTTTTTTTTTTTTTACATAATGCATGAACAAGGGGGCACGAGTAGGAGGACCAAACAGGATCAAATAAATAGGAGAAGTGAAGCCTTGATGATGTGGCGTAAGTGCAACACAAAGCCCGCTGGGAAGACTTGTTCACTGTCCTTTTGTCTACCCAGTCATAGGGGCATCATGACCTAAATAAAAGTTTAAATCCCAAGCCTGTGTATTTTACAAAATTATGTATGGACAATTGGTGTAGCCTACATAATGCAATCTTATGTTAATGACGACGGCAACTGGGCTACTAATATTCATAAATTGTGATTTGAAATTCAGCAATGCATGTTAAATGCCACGGGAAAAAACAACAGTGCCATTGTCTACATGTCTTGTGATAGGTCAAACAAGCTCTAATATATTCACACACTGAACAGGCCCAATATTTTCCTCATATCCTTTCCTGTGCCGTGGATCTCCACTGTGCACGCAGAGATTAGTAGCGCGCGTGAGAGTGGGGCATTTCTGTAGTTCATTATAATCACAAGGTCACGATCTATCACATTTCTAACATTCGTGGTTTTAATTACGTCCCGTCTACAAACACTGTCCCGTACTGTCCACTTCCACAGACGTGGCAATGTCTCCATAAAAAATATCACTGTGAATACTGTCAGGGGGAAGCCGACCAAAAAAAAAAAAAAAAGCCGAGTTGATCAAGCATAATCACGGAGACGAGTTCCTCTTAAACTGTTCCAAAACCGCTAGCCGAAAAGGTTGCTAATGTGTTCGTTCGGGTGCAACTAAACTTACCAATGTGACTGTTAAAAGCTGATAAAAACACAAGCAAAAAGCAGTTGTGTGCCTGTGTTGCCCGTCTCAATGGTTGGTGTCACCACAGCGCCACCGTATAATGAGTCGCACTTATTTTTTTCCCCCAAATTATCCAACCTTAGAGCGGCTAAAGCGTCGGGCTAACTACGGCTACTCGCTCCGGTAAAAGTTGAAGAACACGCAATAAAGATAACCAACCGAAAGCTTTTCGCCAAAGCGCAGCCGTTTTGCTTTTATTTCGGCGCATCCCCGCGGCGTCGCCCTGGCTTGCCCAGTTGCAGTGTCCGATCGATGTTGAATTGAACAAAGAGGATCAATTTCTGATCAGCGAGAGAGCCACTTTCATCAATGTGAGGAAGAGGTCTTGAATTCTCTTCCGAAACACCTACGAGGCGGCCGCCAAAAAAACACAAAACACAGCCTCCGAGAGAGACGAGACAGGCGAAGTGACCAGAGGTAGGCGATTTAAAGAGAGGTTGAACTGACCTGTAGTTGTTGTAAGTCAAAGCGCTTCCAATATTGAAACATCGATCCTGCATTGGCCGCCATCTTGAGACATATTGAGACAGGAATGAGATGCTGATAGAGAGCGCGGGGGTTGGAGTTCAGTGGAGAGGACCGGGCGTCCGGAACACCCGGACCGGATCACATCCAACACCCGCCCCCACGACGTCTGGTGCATGGAGCGGAGTCACTTTACAGATGTGTCGCCTTAATAACGCCATTATAATTGCTTAAATAGCATTTTATCAACATTTAGATATTACAGGTAAACAACTGAACAGGCACCACATTGTTCCCAATTTTATTACACTGAAATACATATTATGGTGAGCCACGGAGTCAACGTTTGATGTGGTAATTTGTTTGATCATTATATATTATGGAGAGCAAAGATCATACAAAATAATACCAGGAGTGTAAGCATGGGCGTATTGAGAAACAACGGGCCCCTGGGCACAGACGTGCGAAAGCGCCCCCCAACACACACACACACACACACACACACACACACTTGTTTTTATTGATGATTAGTTGCAATGACACCCAAACAAACCATTCACAAACCGTGCAGATGTGATTTTTCTTTCACCAAATGTCAATTTTAAAAGAGATCTACTTTTTTTTTTACTTTATAGTCATTGTTCTTTCTCACTCTTCTCGTAATCAATTTGTGTGTTATATTTGTCTCAGTATGTCTTTTTGTAGAAAATTTTAATTTGTTTTGCATCAGCTTGTGTGTATGTTACCAGTTTTGTCTCATTTTGGTTGTTTTATACTATTGTGTCTTTATTTTAGGAATCTGGTCTCTATGCATTGTTTTGGCTTGTTAAATTGGCAAGTTAATTTTACTTAAAGTTTAGGTTTTATAAATTCATTTGGCCACTTTGTATTCTCATATTTGTCATATCTTTATATTTTTCTATCTATTTGTGGTTGTTTTGCTGTCTTATGTTAATTGTTTTATGTGTCTGTGTGGACAAAGACACACATGAAAGTAATTTCTCAATGTCTTTATTACGTTTTTAGCTATTATTATTTTGCATCCCTTTGTGGATCATTTCATGTAATATTATTTACAGTCAATTGAGTTTCTTTGCAATCATCTTTTCTTTATGGCTGTTTTGTACCTCATTCAGTAGCAATAATTTGAAAGCCTACTCTGCTTTGCATCAATTTATATTCATAATGTATCGCATCAATAAGCAAAAAATGTTTGGTTTAGCAGTTTGGCAGTTAGATTTAAGCACAATCTAATTAACCTTTTGGAAAATACCCATTTTAAACAATCCTCCGTAATGGCTGCAGGTGTTAAAAAAACCCAAACATAAATAAACTTGAATATAATTAATTAACAAAGTATGCAGCCCTAATTGTTGCTGGGAACTCTGATCAATTATGGAAAAATAAACATAGTCTTTAAAGTTTAATAATTATTAAATGTATTCATTTTCAGTTGTTTTTTAAAGAGATAACCCACTACTAAATTTGGCTGTGAAATAATTTGTAATAGATGGAGTGGAGCTAAATGGAGCTAAATTCGGCTCAAGATATTTTAAAGTCCATGGTTTCTTTTATGTGTCATTTTATTATGTACTTTAAACCTGATATTTTAATTCTTTTCAAACACAGATATTAATCATATCAGTTTAGAAAATAAGCTTGTTGTGTTGCTAATCCAGTCGTTTTGAGACTGCAGCAGGCAGCCCAGTGGTCAGAGTGTCAATGTGCATACATATCTATTGTTGAAGTGACCTTGAGCAGTGCACTGAACTGGCTGCTCCTCAGGCATCACTCCTGCTGACCATGTCCTCTGACCCTCTCAGTGTGTGTGGACGTGCCTCAGAGGAATATGCAAAGAATCTAATTACACTGTATGTATGGTGTGCCCTAAATTCCTATGTCAAACTATACTTCCTCATTCCCCATAAAAAAAGCTTCACCCTTAAACCGCTCAGCACACCAAACCCCAGCCGAGCTGCTCAGGTTTATCAGGGTGACACATCTGCAGTACACATTGTTTTCATTTTTAGCACTTTGTGGCTTCCCAAATTTAAACTTGCGGAGTGTGTTGCTAGGCCTGAGTGTGTGGAAAATCCACGCCCATATTCACACTTTGGAAGAGTTTTTTTTCTCTCTCTTTTTTTTTCCTTGTCAATGCTCGGAGCATTTACTAAAAATATTTCATAGTGTTATTTTTCTCCCACCAATCATTTTCATTTTTTCACAGCCTTTGCACTTTAATTGCATTCACTAAAAATAACATGAGAATTTGCCATAGATAATAACACCTCTTTTGCTGCATTTGTGTGAATACAAAGGTGGGCCTTCTTGTGTGTTGAATTACCTCGACTTTCAGGCCATTACTTGATTTGATTTGAAGCTGTTTGTGTCTCCTCCTACAGCGTGAATGGTGCTCAGTTCTAAACTGGTGTGCTGCTTAAATAGCTTTGCCTTATTTCAAACTTCATTTATAAATATAATTCAGCATTTTTAAGGCTGACTGCAGTCTTCTCATCACACCTAGTCACATGCGTTTAATTAAAGCCGTTAAATTACACTCACTGTTTGTAAGAAATATACACATGTTTGGATTTTATCATTAATAACAGCAGTATGATTCACATTACTCTTGAAAATTCTTTTATAACACAGATTGCAACTGATCTACAAAATGAGTGCTTTTACTTTACTTTTTAGAAAAAATACTACATATGAGCTGATATATCCTTTGTTTAATCCTTTCATTTCTCTCCCTTTGTTAATCAGTGTTTCCCTAGCTTGGCCTCTGACTGGTGATGCTACCTATCATTAAGCCAAACCAGAAATACGGGTCTGAGATAATCCGTATGAGCTTAGTAGCTCTGCAATGTGTCCATTATGCTGTATTTGTATAGTTATCTCCTGCCATCACACAACGAAGACACCGTAAAGGAAATCTGATACACGTTATGCCACTGACATTACTGTAACTAGAAAAACAGGGAAATAATTCAACAAGTTCCAGTCACTGTTGGCATTTGGAAGAAGCTCTGAAGTTTTATGACTTTTTAATACTGTTGAGTCTTTATTATAGAGACAGAAAAAGATATATCACCCCCATACAAACGTCTTGCATCTATAATCTACAACATTTCAGCTGTGCATTTTTGCACATCGTCTCCATGAGGATTCGACTGGAGCTTCCCAAGGATCTGAAAGTCTTTGAAGCAGCAGGGGGTGCACACTGCACAGTGTAAGTTAGAACAAGTAACAGAGTTATCAATCTGCCTGCAAATGACCATGTTCCTGCTACATGGATTCATACTCATTTGCCATAAATGATTTCAGAGGGATTTTTTTATTGCACACTACAGTAAAATTAGACAAGGAAAAGCAAAAACAGCATAAATTGTTTGTGACAAGGACAGCAGCAGGAACATGTTGGTGCCTAGAGATTTAAAAAGCCTCATCAGCTCTTGTGCATTTGGTTAAAGTTTAAATATAGAGAAATAAACACACATTCTTTGTGTCATTGCTATTATACAACTAGATCTGCTGCCCTGCCAGAGCTACAGGGTATGAAATAAAACAGCCTTTCTGTCCTTTAGCTTTCCCACTTTTCTCTGTTTGGTCCCTTTTCCTCCTGCTCATTGACTCTGCCTGTAAGGTGCTTTTAGCGGTCCTTCTGTGGCCGAGTTAGAGACGGATGTGAGGCCCTTGGGAGCCGCAGGCAGAGTGCAACACTGATCATGTCAGACAGGCTGGGGAGGCTGCATAAGATCATCATCACCCAGCAGTGGAGTGAATCGCCGCGGTGGCACTTTCACACAACCTCTGACCTCCAGGATAACCTCTCAGGTCATGATCAAGGTCAAGGGTCAGCCAGGGCCTCAGTGATCAGCTCAATCGCAGGCTCTTCTTGCCCCCCCCCCCCCCCCCCCCCCCCCCCCTTTTACTTTACATTTTCCCTTTCATTTTTCTCACTTTTCTCTCTCCCTGTCCCCTTCTATCTGTTTCTTTATCGTTCAGGCTCTCCTTCGCTGGCCGGGACCAATTGAGACATCCTTTCCCCTGGGAGTGCAAAAAGGAAAGCAAGAGAAAATCAATACGAAAGATGAGTGAAGATCTCGAGGTCCCATCAACAACTGAATGTTTCTCTCTGTGCTGGTATTCACACATCCACAGAAACACATACAGGCACAGAGTGGTATAAAGTTTGAGGAAAATAGAGATGCAGCAGTAAATACAAGTCTGGAAATATGCCAGCTGCTCTTAAAGTTTGTAATTTTATGGTTTCAGGGATAAATTCAAAATAACCTGACGAGTCCTTTTGTCTGGTTTTCAATTAGGACTGCATGCTTGCCCACATGAAATTAGTTGCAATGATCTTTGAAGTAAAAAGGAAAAAAAAGCTAAACTGATCCTTTAAACAAAAGGCGAATGAATATAATGGCAAAGAAAAGTTTTTTTTCTAGCAAAGGAGAAAAGGGTAAAAATGACACCAGCATAAATGCCAAGCTTCATTACTATAATTTCAGCTGTGCAAAATGCCACTGTATCACCAAACAATTCAGCTTTAATTATGGTTGGTTTCCAGCAGCAGTTGCTTTTATGCTGCAAAGAAAGGATTCAAATGAATGAAACTAAGCAGCTAGCAGACAAATGAAATGAATTCTTATTTGTCATTTTATGTCTTTATGAACCTTTGCTTGTTCTGAGGACAACCATGCATGTTTATAATGTTAAGCCTCACCATGCTGACATGTCTTATAAGGTTGCTGCGTCGTCTCCCAACAAGATGACCGCAGGCAGGACATTCAATGATCGCCCCAAAATAGAACTGTTCAGATGAAAGGGAGGATAAATAATGCAGAAAGAATGCAAAATCTCTTATGGGGATAACTAGTCACACACACATGCACATCCACACAAAGGCTGCATGATGAAGAAAAGTGAATGGATGTAACAGGAGGGAGGAGGACCCAGTGGAGACACACATGCTTCTTACTTCATCTCCTCCCACTCCTCCATGTCTGCCATTTTTTTCCACACACAGTCAGTTTTCATGACATACTCTTCGTCTATGGGGAGGAATAATGTTGTCCCAGCTACGGCGTGTTTTTCCTGCCCACCAGAGCTCAGGCACAACACACAGTGCTGGATTTCCAACCGTGCCACCTCATCATTTTTTTATGAGTTTTGATCAGAACACGTTCATATGATGACAACAACCTGAAGGGATGATCCTCTTACATGCAGAGTGTTTTGTCACCAACTGAAGGAGAGTGTTTGGGTTTTATTTTTGCTTTATCCTTGTATTTGTTTAGGTTAGATCATCATATTAAAACTGTGAGTCATTTATTAACATTTCTGGTTCAAGGGTGTTGCAACGCTGGGCCATATCTAATAAATAAAACATTTAAGACAAACCTTTTCAAAGTCTCCCTGCTGCATGCTAATTTCCAGCTGAGATGTTTATTCATTTGCTAAATTAAACATGACTGTTTTGAGAAACATCCTAGTGTCACTACACTGAGAAGACTGCACAGACTTTGTACTTGTGTAGGGGGACACCTAGTGGTTGAAGATATGAGTCGGATTTAGGGTTGATGGACGACTCATGCGGTTATTGACAAGTACAAAACTTTCCACCGAAAGCCCATAAAAATCAGATGCGTTCTTTGATTATTAGAAATAAATGAGTTTATAAGGTATAACTATAAAATTGGTACTACTAAATATTCAGATGTACTTTAATCAATACTCCGCTTTAAAGCTGAATGAAAAAGTTGGCTTTTCCCTTATGAAGAAAAACCAGTTTGCTACATCCATTAGCAGGACACCGCGCCTTGGATCAAGGTGTTTACCCAACCTACAAGTACGCGGAAGGCCCCTCCAATGGTCAACAGGTCTCACAAAAGCCTCTTTCAGCTGTAACTAGAACCCTGAGCGACGCTGCCACGTTCAAATGTTTTGAGTGTCCTGCACTGAAGTAAATGTTTTTCACCTTGTCATGACGATGACAAACGCATAATTACCTAAAACAAGGCAGCGGGAAGTAAAGGACAAGGAACAACAGTTAAGCTGAATTTTACTGCTGGTGTCAAATATTTGCGGGTTTTTTTCTATCCCCGTGTTATTTCTAATCTTTACTACACCTGAATTATTGCACCTGAAGGATTTACAAAGCAGGTCATTTGGGTTTGTCAGCTGACTTTCGGACTCCGGGTCCTTTTTCCCTTCTGATTTCTCTGAAGAGACTTGAGGGCAGTTTGCACTTTGTAGACAAGAAACAAGTTGTTACCACCAGAGGTTTGGGGGAATCTTAAGACGGAGGGGCGTCGATGGGAGATTGTGCTCAATGGAAACAAGCTGGCGTCACATCTCCCGGAGTAAGCCGGCGGTCGGGTTTACCCCTGCGGAGGAAATGTGTGCGTTTTCTCAAACGGATCTGCACCTTTGCGCGCGCGGCAACTGTCGGCTTTTTGCTACTCTTGATGGTCTGCATGCACTACAGGCCCAATCAATACACGCCCGAACCGTCTCTCACTGTGGAGGAAAGCCCGGTGACGCTCTTGATTTGGACACATCCATTTGGTCAGTATCGCCAACTTCCGGACTGCCTAGAGCTGTATCAGATCAGGGGGTGCGCGCTCACCGACGACGTGAGCGCGTACTTGGAGGCTGATGCTGTGATTATTCACCACAGGGAGATTGCCACCGGTTCTGTTGATCTTCCACCGGAACCGCGGCCACGTGCGCAAAAGTGGATATGGATGAACTACGAGTCTCCCTCGCACACACCAAATCTGGTGCTCTTCGAGGGGATATTCAATCTCACAATGAGCTACCGGTCAGACTCTGACATTTTCTTGCCTTATGGATATCTGGTTCCCCGTGCGCGCAAAGCAGGTGGTCTCCAAAGTAATTTTGCGCATCCGCTCTCTCTACCGTCCTACTCAAACCGCCTCCGGTACCGCTTTGTTGCCTGGGTCATTAGCAACTGGTCAGAGAGCCATGTGCGCGTGGCCTTCTTCTACCAGCTCCGCCGGTACATCCATATCGATGTGTTCGGACGCGCGGGCCGGCCGTTGCCACAAGGTAGTGGCAACGTGGTGCAACTGATCGGGGGGTACATGTTTTACCTGGCGTTGGAGAACTCGCAGCACACCGACTATGTGACGGAAAAGCTGTGGAACGCCGTGATGGCCGGTACAGTACCGGTGGTTCTGGGTCCGTCCAGGCAGAACTATGAGCGCTTCCTGCCCCCCGAGGCATTCATCCATGTGGACGACTTCCCCACAGTGCAGGAGTTGGCCCGATACCTGCTGCTGCTGAGACGCGATCCAGCCAAGTTGAAGCGGCACCTGGACTGGAGGGGGAGCTACAGCTTACATCAACCATTTTTCTGGGACGAATACTATTGCACGGCCTGCAGGGTGGTGAGGAGAACCAGAGGAAAGACAGATGTGGTGAATGAGCTGACACCGTGGTTTATCTCGTGAAAACGGTCTCCAGCACTTTTTAAAGAAGTGAATACAAAGCTGAGGGGTGAGAGGAACCAAGCACATCCTTATGAAAGAAAAAGACACTAACTGCCCATCTGCTGCTTTCAAAGTTTACAAATGAAATTTATTTGTCTTTGTGAGACAACTTAATGCATTTATTTTCATACAGATAAATTACAGATAAATTGACTTTATGATTTTTGACTAACAGATTCTGTTCCTATTGATATTTTTTGGTGATTGTTTAAACTTATAAGCTAAAAATAAGATGTGATTGTTACCTTACTTTTAAATGAAGCATGTCTTACAGGGTTAAGTATTTTTAATAATCGTTGCCAAAAATCACAATTGTGCAGGAGAGGTTTACCGTTTCAATCTTGTTTTTAATGTGTTTTAATGCTTTTTTTTATATGTTTACACTTAATAGAGGATCAGGTTGCAGAGATAAACATCTTGTCTGATTATTAAATGATTAGGAAACAGGGCTTACTGGTCAACATGTTTTGCAATTGATCAAAGACCTGGTTCACATTTCACCTCATGCTCTTTTAGTTGTTTGACATTACATTGCACTAAAAGACAAATTACTGAATTAATATATCTCATGCAGGCTTTGGATCCTCTGTTACTTTTTACCTGAAGATGAAAGGGTATCGAATACATTTAGCACTTATGAGGGATATCAAGGAAGTATAATTTTTGTGATGTTTGTGCACATGTTCTGAACTGGTTCCTGGTCTAAATAAATTATTTTAAAGCTGCTGTTATGCCACAAACCTGGATTTTATTATGCTGTATGACTTAGTAGAGCAAACGACTTGCACTAGTGTACACTTTAGCCTTTGTCTAACATTGTTTGTTGTAATTACTGTACTTTGTATTTCAGAGGCACAGATCGTGATATAGCAAGACACAAGGGAAAGGGAGTAAGGTGGTGAACACGTGTGCCTTACAAGTCATTTGATATTAGTTTAAAAAAAGAAAAGAAAAAGATGTTATGTGGATCATTTAAATTTACACCTCTGTGATAAGAGCCCTGACACAGAATTAACACATTACACTGTCAACTAACACATTTCTTGCACCCACCACACTCATAATGAGCTAATGCCCCAACAGCTGCTGAAACCACTGATGTCTGTTAGCAATAATGGTCTCAGATGGCCAGAACAGTCCAGCTTGTCACCCTGATCCAAATCCCATTTCTGTGAGCTCATTTAAAAGTCACATTATTGTGATTTTTTTCTTCTTCTTTTTTTTGTACATTCAAACATGGTTCCAATAATGTGCTGCTCTCATACTCCCAAAATGGGCTTATCTTTTTATCCTCCAAATGGCAGATTCCAAGGAGGTGGGAACAGAATTATCTTTATTATGGGGGCTCACATCTGCTGTACAGTAAGCATCAACAAAGGACTCCCCTCGTTGTTTCTTCAGTGCTCATTTACAAGAAGATCCAGGCAACAGTTACAAGCTGAGCAGCACACCTGCTAAGCTTATGCACACACACACTTGAAAATATTTTGCTGCTTAGCAACAGCATAATCAATCCTGAGAAGTACATATTGTTTGATTTAGTATTATATACTGCAATTCTAGGAAAAAAAAACAGCCACAAGAAAAGAATGATCATCATTATCACTTACTCACAACTGACAAGATTATCTACTAAGAGCAAAACTCACAGACTTCTCCATCTTTGGAAATGTTTCTGCTTACTGATGCTGCTCCTCATGTAAATTGGTCTGACTGTGGAAACCACAGTGAACTTTTTCTGTCAGCAGATGGACATATTTTTTAATTTTTTTGCGTTTTTTGTTTGTTTGTTTTTTAAAGTTTTACAATCATCCAAAATGTCAAGTAGAAGAAAGCTCCAATGTTGTTGGTAGAGGGAAATTCAAAGGTTTGGAGACATAAACTGTGCTCCTCATGCTGTGAAGAGCTCCACTACCTCCTCTGGCAACCTGCCTATGTGCGGTCTTCTTTTGTAGGCTTTCACACACGTGGATTAGAAAAGAGATTATATTGATAATAGCCACCTGAGGGACTGATTTAATTCCCTAAAGAGTTTTGTACACATACTGTATTTATGCAAAACCCTGTAGAGTAGCCAATGCGCATACACAGTCTATGTAATATTACTTTTCTTAAATTTAAATATATGATTTGTGTGTGTGTGTGTGTGTGTGTGTGTGTTTGTGCACAATACACATGTACACACCAATGTTTATATGTGTCTCATAGATTAATTATCATTAATCAATTACTGGGGTTTTACTTTTTTCTCTTATATAAAACTGATGGCTTTAAAACTTAATCAGTGGATACTTGCTCATCTATTCAATCACACCTTGAAGTTTTTTAAGATTAGGGGGGATGTTGTTTCCACATTTTGCAAAGGAATTCTTTGATTAAAGGAATCACACCATAAAAGGATACACATCACTCAGTTGTCATTTGATGTGTACAACATAGTTTTAATTTTGCATTAAGAATCAAGACACATACAAAATGCACTATGCAGCTGGGTCTGTGTACATGAGTGCTGTTGCAGTTTTACCCGTGTTTTGTCAGGAGCTGACCCTGAGCCAGTGATTCCCAATGCCTTCAAGGTCTTTGACCCAGATGGAGGAAGAGGAGGAGGAGGAGGGGGAGGGTGGAATGTGGTGCTTTCAGAAGAATTAATCACACAAAACTTAAAGTAATTCAGAGCTAAAATATAAATCTTTAAGTGTAAAGATGTAGATAATGTAAATCTTGGTCAGTGAAATACTGATTACAGTTAATTCAAAGAGCTGGAGAAAGTAATTATTTTCTCTTGTTGCTCCCCTGCAGGATGAAATATCACCTCATGTTACAGGTTGACAAGTTTACTGAGCATGAGGTGAATAGTTGCTTGGCAACAATGTGAAATATTGGATGTATCAATATGAGATAGTGATTCAGTGATACAAACAGTCACCACACAGTTGAATGAGTTCAAAGTGACTGTTGATGAATACCCAGAATCTAAGGCAGTATCCTTTGGTTTTAAACTCCGTAACTACCAGATACAGCTTATTACAAAGATCCTTCTCAGCTCTCTGCCAGTCGTCCACGTCAAAAACAGTGCCCTTCATAACCTACATGGCCCCTGGCTATAGACACAGTAATCTCATTTGTACAGCAACAGATGTTTCTCTTAAAAACATCCGTTAACTGTGGAGTAAAAGTCTGTCTCTCATTCTCTCAAGAGATCAAAGAGACTGTTATAATCACTATGAAATCTGATGTATTTGTACTGGTTTGAAGGGACACACTGACTTACAGAAGACTAACCATGTTGTGAAATGTAAACACTCTCCTTCTCTGTCCCTTTCAAAAAGACAGAACATATTTTTACGACGAAGCTTTTATGTTCTGTACATCAAAAGACTACATAGAAGGAGGGAAGAGAGAAGAAAATGCATATGAAACAACAAAACCCCCAGACAAATAAACAGCACATTGTTCCTATGGCAGCGTGACGCATTAATCTGATGGCTGGTTTCCCATGGCTGTGTCTCGCAGCCCCATAGACCTCCACTCTGTCTCACTGATGGCTCCTGTGATTGCAATCATCCATCTTACTGTCAAAAGTGAAAAAAAAGGGCAAGAAAGGGGAAATCACACACACCATCTCATTCCCGCTCCCTTGTGTCCAGCAAACAAGCCACCCTGCTGTGAGCAGAACCAACACATGGACCACAGGCCCTCTGCATTGTGCCTATGCTTGTATGATTAACACAGAGAACATGTGTGGGAGTGCATCTTTGGTTGTCTGTGCCTGCACTGTGCTGCATGATCAGTCACTGGAGTGTACGTGGGGGAGCGGTGGACATGTCTGATCTTGCAGCTGATCAAAAGCACCAGAGACTTGTTCCCTTGTGGCCATGCAAGCAGGCCTCATATCAACACGTCTCTGTTCAGTAGACAGGAAAAACAAAAAGAGAGAGACAGACAAAGGAGGAGGGGAGAGGGTACACAAGGAGAGAAACAGAAACAAGCAGACATAGCAGAGATGAAAGGATGCATAAAGAGGCCAGAGTGGAGAATGACAATGATACATAACCACACTTATCTCCCTATTCTGATGAGCTAATTGAATGGCAAAAGTCAGCTCTGTATTTGTAGATGTAAAAGCATCTGTGATCCCTCCCTGCAAACCTGACAGCCCTTCACATTGTGGATTTAAAAAAATCCTTTCAGGTAAATCAAATGTTTACAAGCTTCCCCATGGGATGCCTGAAGACCTTAACAACAAGAACTCAAGTTGTGGACAAAGAGTAGAAGTGGAGAAGTAACTATAAAAGAAAGAGGAAGATGACTTATAACAAGCTTCTACCTGTGTAAGAGTCTTACGCTGGTGAGAAAGTGTATATGAGATCATAATTATGTGGAATAATCTGTTTTAATGTCAGTTCATTAATCAATACAGATAAATATCTGCTGAGTACAAAGGTTTCAAATGAAACACAACACACCTGAAGATGATTTAGTACAGAAGGGGTTAACAATGCACATGACAGCAAAACAAATGTAAGAAAGGCCTGAATCAAGACCACTTTGCAACATATAATGACTCATAAGAAAAAACAGAAAAATAATTCCACATCTGTTTTGGGACAGGCAGAAAAATTTTGGACATCTGGGATTTTTTTTTTTTTTTTTTTTTTTTTTTGTGCTTTTTTCTGAAAACTATAGTAAATTAAAGCCATTATAACATTAATAATAAAAATAACTGCATAAACTATTCACACCCAAGATCTGGTTTGTTCCGTTATCCATACAAGGGGGAACAGCTCAACCAGTTGCACTCTTCACTGGACTTGCTGATTTGAGCAGACTGGTATCAGTACCAGTTCATAGGCTAGGTCAGAAACCCTGGTTACCCTTTAATGTAATTTACTAAAGATAGGATAGTTTCAAGAACTTCAATAAGAGTCCGTCAATATTTAAAATAGAAGCCAGATAGGAACTAGTTGTTGCAGAAAAGAGTGTAGTGCCTTTTATGTGAAGTTGTTAAGAAGTGCACTTCAACCAAACCCAACAAAAAGCAATGTTTTGCTCATCTTAACGAAGTATCTTGGGTCCTTAATCAGCTTAAAAAGCTACTTTCAAATAACCGATTTGCAAACTAATGTCACAACCTGACCTTGCACCCGTATCTACTCATCTGCGAGTCAGGTGACAATACATTATCTTTTTTCTACATCATTGCTCTGTCAGAGGTTTTTTATTGTTAGCTTTGATTGCTTTTGAGAGTTTTGTAGTTTTCTTTACAGTTTATCTTCTAGACGTTCCTAATGTGCCCAGCTATGATTGGTCTAAAGTCTGACATCAACTACTTTTCACACCCATCTGCTCATAATTTGGACCTTACTTATATGACATGGGTGCAGTACTGATGTCACCAGTACATCTTTTCTTTTTACCTTATTAAGATGTTTCATTTTTAGCTTAAACTACAGAATACTGTAGATCTTTATGTAGGTTGCATTGCATTTCCCAAAATGTATTTTAGATATGAAGCTTTTAATATAGAAAACAAAGATTATACCAGACCTGATGGGAGATTTTATTTTAAGACGAACAGCTGGGTATCTCAGAGAATTATTACACAATAATCATATCAGTTAAGAAAAAAATCTCAGAGGCAGTTTATGAAGAAGTCAATGTAACCCTGTCAAGTTTTGTGCTCTGTCAGCTTCCAGGTGCATCAGACCAGAGCAAGGTTTGCAGCTCTTGAGCCAAAATTCAACTGGTTCAGCATCTCTTCCTTTTGCTTTCCAGATGTGCTCTCTCCAGATGCTACTCAGTTCATCCAACTTTATTTTAAGCAGATTTTCATGGAAGAATCTCACCTCAGCACTAACATGAACAAGCACATGGCGGGACAGGAAAAAGCTAAAAGAAATATTTGACAGGCGCACAAAATGTACCTCAAGGCAATTCCAAAAATGTGTTTAACACTAAATGGTATATTTTCAGTCCAGGTTTCAAGAACTCTGAGCAGGACAACTAAGGAAACTGATGTGTCCACTAGGCAGTCTTTATTGGATGAAGGAAAGATGCCAAATCCCTCATAACACTATGAGATGGTATTTCTTTGTACAACAATGTTCACTGCTAAGTTCATGTGGCAAAAGGGTGAGAAAGATTAATTAAATCCTTTTATAGGGAGGAAATGCTCAACATCTCACTTTTGCAAACAGTTTCAGTTTTACAACAGTACTTGTTTATGCCAAAAAAAGATGGATAAACGAATACATTTGGAAAAACAAAGTCACAAGGAACAAATATATGAACAAAAAAAAAAGTAGGTCCAGTTAGGCGAGATTTGCAACATCCCTTATAATTATAAAAAACAAATGACAATTTAAGCTTTGATGATATTAAAGAGGGACCCGTCTTTGTCTCTCTTTTAGCACCAGAGTCTGAGGAAGGGTTTGAACTGGTTGTCGGCGTTTGGTCTTCAGGCCAGTGAAAGACAGTGGGTCGGAAATGCTGCCAAATCCAGATCCCTCAGAGTTCTCTGTGTAAAGTAACAACAGACAGAAAAACAATCAGCAGTGAGGCAGTCTTCCTCTAAAACTGCCTTACAGGAATTGCTTGACATTTTGGGAAATGAGATAATTAATTTTCCTGAAAAAGTCTGTAAGAAATAGCATAAAATATGTTGCCACAACACACAACTACAGCAAAATAGTTGATTATAGGTGACAAAATCCAGCAAATCCTACCAACATCTCTTAAACAACTTATGTCATGTGTCCTTTGGTAGCCAGAAATAATTTTTTTCTTAACGTTCAGTTTTGTAAAGATTAAGTAAATAAGTTCCTAAATATTGAATTTTGATATGCAGGTCGTAGGCTTCACAGTTTTCTGTCCATTTTCCTGTTTTTCAAACTAACTGTGGCTGCTGGTTTCAGCCACAAACTTCCTATGATAGCTGCATTGATTCTGTTGTTCAACTCCATGTCAGAATGTAAAACCACTTCTTTAACAAGCTGTTTTTCTATTTGAAAAAACATTTTCTAACCCCTCTGGTTTTTTTCTCACCATGGATGCCGATCATGTGCTCCAGGATCAGTACCCTCTCAGCCAGGATCTTCAGTGCTTCCCTGAGTTGCTGCACAGCCTCACCCTGAACACCATAATCATGCATGTTAAGTCATTTTTTAACATATCCTCAGTAGGAAAATACACTAATATCACTAACCTCATTAAAGCCTACTCCTGGCTCTCCTTTAGGCCCTGGGGCTCCCTGTGAGTGAAAAAATCTTGTCATGTCTGTGTTGTATGTGTATGAGTTTTATCCAACACAAAAACACTTATACTTACAGGTAGGCCCTGCTCGCCTGTAGCACCTGAGGGCCCCTGGTAGAGGAACAACAAAGAAAAATAACAATTCCTGGTCATACATACATAAATTTCAGTGGCTTACTTTCTTTGTCCCCTGAGATAATTTGCCTTTTCAACAGATCTCCGATCTTGAATCATAGCTAGTTGAGGAAGAGGATAAAGTTTAAAGGCACAGGCCAAGAAAGCTGACAACAGAGGAGACCTGACATGGCTGCCCTGATTAGTGCAGTCCTGGCCTTGGATGAGAGAGAGAGGAGGATTAGCCACGGCTTGGATTGGGTCTTTGAAGAAAAGCTTGTTCACCTTTAATGTGTTTAAGATTGCATGACAGCTAGAGCCATTTACAAAATGTAGAACTAAAAGCATTTTGATAGTTCATAAGAACTAAATATGTTCAGTCAGCCTGATAATCCAATAACAAGCATTTTTACCCTTTCCCCTGGATCTCCTTTTGGCCCAGGATAGCCAGGCCTGCCTGGGAGGCCTTCTTTGCCCTGGTGTTAGAAAAACACATTGACATGTATAAGTGATGCCAGTCTGAAAAGTAAACAGTAATAACTACTTAGTGACAGATACTCACATCCTGTCCTGGTAGACCTGGTGTCCCTGAAGGTCCTCTTAGTCCTGGGGCACCTGAAGTGTCAGTGACAAAGAAAACATACTGTAGGTGATGAATAACAAATGTTTAGGTTTGACTCTGATGCTGTTGTGCAACATCCAAAATTCAGATTAATAAATTAAAAAGATAGACTCAATTTAGGGAATTTGTCATGGTTTATAAACTAGGCTTAAACACACATATACCCACTGTTTCTTTAATATTTCCAGTTAAAAAAGTTTGCTCATCCATGGCATGTTTGTGCTATTTTTGACAACACGTATTTGTAATCATACATTTAAAAAAAGTCATAACTCTATCAGGACATTACATAGTTCACATGTATGCTTCATGGATGATGGACTGAGGGGCTACAAATGCCTTCTTCTAGTTAATGTCTGTACTTCATACCCGAGGGACCGACTGGACCTGCTGGACCAGGAGGGCCAGCCACAATCTCAGGAGTAACTGGATAAATGGGGTACTCCTCTGGAAAAAAAAAAAAAAAAAACAGCTTTTAACAAATCAAATTAAACATAATAAGCATCATTAACAATTATTGTAATAAATCTCATGCTGATATGCAGCTATTCAAATATTTTCACTGTAAACAATGTGGGAATTTTAATAACGTCCTTCTGGATTCAAAAGAATCAAACCAATATGAAATTATAGTCCATTTCCTGATGCAATTACATAAAAATAAACTATTTTTCTTAATAAATGCTTTCATTAATCAACGCTGGTTATATTACTGCAATGACTCACAGGCAGCTCATGAAAATAACAAAACGCACATAGCTGCACTGTTGCTGGTTAGCAAAACTCCATCACCTTAAAGTTTTACAGTAAAGACAGTAATTTTAGAATAGAGCTGGATTCATTCAGTTCCACCAGCTCTTTACAATTAAAAATCACAACACACCAAGAAGGTGTGAGATGATCTTCAGTTTGTATCTCAGATTGAATCACACAGAGATATGTTCCTTATATTAAGCATAAACAAATGTGCATTAGCAACACAAAATTTGGCTACATTAATTTGGTCCAGGATTTCTCAATAAACTAGTGACCATGTTTAAATCTTGTCAGAAGAGAATAAAGGTGCATTCAGCCACCACTACTGATTTCACATTCAAAGGTAGTATGCATATAAATTTTGTAATGGGGCGTGAGAGAAGTCTGTGCCCACACAAACCCACTGAGCTCTGAACTCTGCAATGAACCTTAAAACTGTTGAGTTGTTGTGAATTAAACTGTAAAGTCTTTACCTGCAGGAAACACTTAAGGAAAACGTGTTTTTTCTTGAGAAAGTTTCCTTACAATTGTCTTAGAGACATTCAAAGATGCACACACAATTAGTCTGACTAGAATTAATGTTTCTGCTGCTTTGTTATGTATGTACACATCTTTTTTTTTTACATATAAGTGTCTGTTAAATCTTTATTTACATTTCAAAATAGTTTGTTTTATATATATATATATATATATATATATATATATATATATATAAGCGAAATTATTATATATATTATATAAAAAGAAAATGCATTTTTCCATTATTAGTTAACAGTTTAATCTAGCCTTTCTGTTCTTGAGAGTTGCCAGTTGCTCACATTTTGAGGTAAACTCTTTTTTTACATTAACGAAGGCATCTGTTAATTAGAGACTTAGATAATAATACACCCGACTCCATGAGAGAATTCTATCTAACTTTTAAGGGGTTTTTTCACCAAGGAAGTAATTTGGTTGTCTTCCACTTTTGTAGTCTTCTGTGGCCTTTGAGGCTTTTTAATGTTCATTAGCTTGACAGCACATTCCTTCTTTTTATGTGCAATGTCTGCTTTGTTTTCCTTTTTCATGATGGCCTCCTACTGTTGCATCACCAATTTTGACCAGTTTTATAGTCTTTTGGAAATTTGCTGATGTACCTGGGATCATTGTCCTATTTGCATGACTTTATTTCAGCCAAGATTGACTGTTGAGCACAGATATTGTTCATCTGATGCTGTATTTACTTAATGTTAAGATCCTTTAAATAGTGATGATTAAAATTATGTTGTGCTACATAAAATGTTGCAACTGAAAGAAGGTGTACTGTTTTTCTCCAGGCCATACCTTTTGTTCTTGAGACATGATTTTTTTTCCAGTATAACAGAATATTTAGGACATTGCAACATCTCAGTCAGACTTCAGAGTTTCATCAGCAGTTAATAGTTGGATTAAGTTCAAGGTGACAGTGATTGACAGGAGCAGCTGGTTGATGTAAAGGACATGCAATTCCCTGGAACAAGATCACACTTCACAGAGAGCATGCATGAAGTGGAATTCATGTCTTCTTCTCAGCATGCACAATATTCCACAATATATTGTAAAACTGTAAGTATGAATTTAGTTTGAAACCACCCCACACTTCCTCACCACTTGAACATATGCTCAGTGTCAGTCTTTCCCCATGTTGAGACAGCACTGTTACATTATGGCTACAGTCCACAGAAAGGGTCTAGAAGGAGCAGATTTCCCCTCTGGAACTAATTTTCTAATGCTACAGTCTCCTCGAATCTGGCTGCCTCTCCATGAAACTTGACATGAGTGGCAGGATATCTCCTCCCTTGTTCAAAGCCAGCCCAGCTCCTGGCTTGGGGCCATGGCCAGTTCCCCCAAAACGCAGACTGTTGTGCTGACAGCTAACAAATTAGGCCTGATTTACAGCCAGTTGGCCCCCCTCTGCTTACATGGTCCCACAGACCCAAATCTACATAGCTCCAGACCCGCAGACACAGTCTCGAGCTCAGAAAAGCAGACAGAGCCAAAAGCTTAATCAGAGCCAGCAGGCCCCATGAGGTGATGTACTATAGGCTCCTACTGCCTCCCTGTGGTGAAACACAAGAAGTGAATGGCAGAACAGATGTAATTTCTATCTGGATTAGTTTTCACATCCTCTGTATTTGACAAGATGTTATAGTTGAAATGCAACAATCAGTGAATGAAGCAGTGATGTCTGTTTAGCATATAGAACAAAGGCTTCATCACACAGATCTCAGTAGGGAGAAAAACTGAAGTTGTAGTAAACATATAAAAATTGCTTTGACACATTTTTGATTCAGACATTTCAAAACACCCATAGATAATTTCGTGATTTATACTTCAGCTCTGTTGTTAGTGCTTGTGCTAATTGAGGTTGCAGTACACAGTGGCTCAGCAACAACAAGACACATGGAAAGAATTAAACTAAATCTATGCAAGCTGTGCTTGGGGTAAAGAAACAAATCCCTCTCCATTACAAATTTAACTCTGCCACTAAAACCTACAGTGTGTTTCAGTCTGTATGCCTCCACCTGTCTACCTTTAACACACAGAAACACTGGCTTCATGTTCAGCCTGGCAAATGATTATTTTGTGTAAAAAACATTTTGCATATGATAGGTGTATGAAGCATATGACTCATCTAAGGATGGACTGTGAAACAGGCTTGCGGTTTTGGCACCAGCAATGACTATCTAACAGACTGAATTCTTGAATGGTTTTACAACATCTTATGGGTCAAACCTCAACCATGTGTTTAAGATCTATTTCTGTTATGCTCTCATTTAAGCCCATCTGGGATGTTTTAGTTCAATATTACTGTAAACGATTTGTTTTGAGGTGGAATTGCTTACCTCGATGGTCCACTTGAAAAACGTCACCTCGCATTCGTACAGGAGACAGACCTGGTCCTGGAGGACCTGGTGGACCAGGAGTTCCAGGAAGGCCAATCTCTCCTGGTGGACCTCTGTCTCCTTTTGGTCCTAAACAAAACAAACAAACAAAAAAAAATCAGACAAACAGAAAAAAATATATAGTCAAATTAAATAAGTAATAACACCAAAAACCATCTTCAGGCAATCAGATGAGACTTGAAAGGCTGATCATCTTTTACCAACGGGTCCTGGAATGCCTACTCTTCCAGCAGGGCCTGGAGGCCCAGCAGAACCTGGATGCCCTGGGGGTCCAGCTGGTCCTGGAGGCCCCCTGCCTCCTAATACTGCAATATAAAAGAAACAATCAGAGTCATACACTAATGTAAATCAAAGGAGGAGCTTTCTTTCTGTTGCAGGATGGATATCTTAATGCTACCAAATAAAATTAATCTTTAACTTTGTTTATTGTGTGTTTTGCCCCATAACTGTGGAACAAAAAAAAAAAATCATACTCAATGGACACCAAATTTACTGATGAAGTGATGACTCACACTGCAAGACATCTCCATCCAATCAGTACAAAGCCAAACTAAACAAAATTGTGTATGATACTATCATATGTTGTTTTTATGTCAACATAATATCATGTCATATGTCATGATTTAATGTCATATGCATCATTAGTACAATTCCAATCAATACTTGAACTCTAATTCTGTAGATTTATTCCTGCTGTTGTTATGTTGCTGTACAAAATCCACTTCAACATTTCGCATCTGTGTTTTATAAACATGTTTTCTGTGATGTATTCACACCTGATGGCAAGTACGATCGTGGTCCAATAGGAGTTGGTTGAGGTGCATCCACCTCATTTTCAGTTGGTCCCTTGGGTAAGCCCCGGACTACAGGCAGGTATGGCTGTCTCTCCTCTAATAGTTTGATCTGGAACAAAAGCAGCAAATTTCAGTCACATCTGGTAAAGATAAAGTTGTCTGCTTACAAACTCAGACTAAAAAGATGAATCAGGAGGACCGACTTTACCTTTGATTCAATGTTGTTTATTCTGCTGTTCATGTTGTTGAAACTGGTGCAGTTCATACACTCTGAAACAAACAGGTGGGTGTAAATTGTGGTGTCTTCCCATTCCATCTCTGCCTTGTCTCTTGCCTGGTATCATCAGCACCCTGTCTCTATCTTGCACAGAGAAAGTCAAGCCAAGATATAGATAAACAATACCCATCAAACCAGACCTTGGTATTTATGAAGAATTCCTCCTTAAATCATGTCACTCACTTGTGAAATAAATAGTTTTAAACTTCTTGTGAAGGCACACATATGTTCATATCCTGAGTTTACATGTTTTCTGTCTGCCAGCTGACTGGCAGTGATGGCCTGGATGCTCACACTCTTCTGCCTCCAGAAAGAAGGAAAATGTGTGGATATGAAAAACACACACTCTGTGTTATTCCTTCTATATTTTCCTATCCCAAAGAAAAGCTTACTAAACTTAACCACAGCCAAAATCAACAACAAATAAAAAACGATCTAGAAATGCCCTTGAAGATTTTAGTCCTCAGCCATGGTCAATGCCATAATCTTGCAGTTGCAAAGAAAGTGATATGGATCGTAAACAGAATTCTATGCATTTCTCATTTACCCAGACTCCACCTTTTAACCATGTTTTATGAGCTTTGGCTCAGGAGGTTTTGCGTAATCCTCTTGACAGACCAATAAAAATATAGACAAACTACTAAGAAGTAGGACTGATCCATGCCACAGAGTCCCACAATCCTCAAGAAACTATAAAAAGATGTCAATGAGCCACAACTGCCCAAATATGATCCTTTATTAAAGTGACCATGCACACACTTTGAGTCATTCTCACATACTGTGCCCCTGCTGTAAATCGTAAAAATCACTATCACACCAAAGCCATACTATTCCGCAACAAGTCCATAATTCCATAATAAGTTTCCCAGCCATTCAAAAGAAAGTTTTCAGCTTCAATTTGTCCTATGAATTCTTGCTCACGTTGATACAGCACTAAGACGTGCCTGTTGGATGAGCAAGTAAAGGTGAAAAACACTAGCAAAAAGTTTTTTGTGTTTTTAATAACTTCTATCTGTGATGTCTGTTTTAAAAAAGTTTATTTGATCACATGTCATAAATACATGTCTAGCTTTTTAACCTTTTGGCTACACAGAGACAAGAGAAAAAAGCAACAACATGATGTAGCCATACTCTTAAGACAAGACAAAGTTTCTAAGACAAAAAAAGCTGTGGACCACACACCGGCCCTGTGCTTAATGCATTCATTAATCAGCTTTTTACCATAAATGATGAATTCTGGTTGAGTCCTTTGCTTTCAGTTGTTAAAAACCAGAGTAAAGGTAACTATCAACATATAGCCCTACTGTTTTTATTATAGGGATCATCTGCACCGTGATGTTTCTCAAGACAAAAACTAAAGTGGATACTTTGACTTGCCCCTGTGTGGACGTGGCCTTAATTTAAACAACTGCAGGCTCTATAAAGTCCAAACCTCACAGACCCCATGTTCTCTTTGGGGGGGTGAGGATTCCCAGGTTGGGAACCACTGTACTAGCAGACATGACTGACATTATGATCCATTTACGTTGTTTGCAACTACATGGTGAACGCAAGCACAATGGTCACTTTCATTTGTACCCTGTTTTTGTCCTTACTGCCCACAAGAAATGCCTGGATTTTTAGCTTTTAAATGCTCTATTGTGGTCATGAACAAGTCTCAGACAGTATCCGTCTGTAGTTTGTTGCAGAACAGGTGTAGATTTAAGAGATTTACTTACAACAGCTGCCAACTGAAGCCGGATATTGATGCTTAAAGATCAGTAATAGGGAACAAAACCAAAAAAGTTGTACTGGCTGAATGAGGCTAAAACCTTGTGCTAAGATTGGGAGAGCTGCAGAATCATGATAGTATTCAGTACGCTTATCAATATAGATAACTTTTTCTAACAGAAGCTGATATAAATACTTTCATGGTTTCAAAGACTTTTCTAAAGTAGAAACCATTCACTGAGGGACAAAGAGGCTAAAAGTGAAAGACTTGAGATGAGATGGACTGACGGTTCTTTAGGGTTTTTTATATCTATTTTGCCATCAGCACCAAGATGATTATTTATATGTGCTTCATTGACATTCTTGTCTTCAACAAATTTTTAGGTTATTTTCAGTCTGTTTTCGACTTCCTGGTCATCTCTATTTTGAGAATTATACTACTTTAGCCACTGCTAAACCACAAATAGACATACACACACATTTCTGGCCATGCAGCACTTTTGCATGAGCTGTAACCCAAAACGCAGAACAGCCCAGTTTCATAGAAAACCCTGTACTTATTCTAAATCTGTGCCTTCCCCTGGTCTATGGCTCATAAGAAGTCTGGAATGTCAGCTGTCAGTCCCACAGATGAGACCCACCCACATTTTGGTCATAGCAGGGATGCCCAGAGCAAGGAGCAACTGGTGCTCATAAATAACTAAAGCAACAACAAAAATGACCACAAACAGCTCTGGTCTGACTAAATTGCTGTCTCAGACCATGGCACAGGGTGCTATTATCAGTGTTGAGTTTTCTGCTTCACTGAAATAGGACAGAGTGACTGTCTGTGCCATGTTTGTGTCCAAAATCATATCCTGTCCTTTGTGGGTGTGGTCTCTCAAGGCTTTGTTTCAACTTTTTTTATTCTCACCCTGGAGCGCAGCCACAAACAAAAACAACAATCAACGGTTTAATCTAAAACACATTCCTCCAAATTTATCAACCTAAGAAAGCTGTTCAACTGCTTAAATGACCCCACATGAGCTGTTTGTTGTGACTAAGAGCAGCAAGGTTTCCTCTGTGACTAGAAGGATATGGAAGATGCAGAACTGCGGGCAATCATGGACTCCACAATGTGAGGACTGATGAGATGATATACATTCATCTCCTCCAGTTATTCATCATCAGCCCAGAGGAAGTCTCCACCCTCTGACACTCTCTGTAATGCAGCACATCAATCTGTGATGCATTCCACGAGTTACTCTGTGATGATGTGTCGACATTTAGTTTTTAGCACAACTAGCGGAGCATTACAATCTCTGATAAAATGGTAGGACTAGGCTCTTATCTCAACAACTACAAAATGGATTGGCACTAAATTTTCTGCAGATATTCATGCTTTCCAGATAATGCATCCCTTAAGACTTTTGGACTTTTCTCTAGCACCATTAGGCTGACATTTGTGGATTGAATAAAATGCATTAACAGTAGGATTACCTAGAAATCCTGTACACACATTTGTGCTTGCCCTGCAGGATCTGTAACAACTGTGTAACTATTGTCAGGTCAAATTTTCACTTTTCATAAAAACTTTCACGAAAAGAAATGTTTAGCATCAAAACTAATATAATTTTCAGCTCTGTACTTCACTCTGGGACTCCCAGTGTAATTCATAATGAAGAGAATCCTCACTTCATGTACTGGCTCTGATGAAGCCCCTTAAACCATCAGCTGTTGTTACTGTTTCTGTCTTTTTCGGGACCTTTTAAAAAGCCCACTATTTTCTGACTGGCATGCCTCATGGAAGTCTTGTCTTGAAAGCAACACCTCGTCCTTCTTTGATGTGAAGCTCTTAAAGGCAAACCATAACTGGCAAGAAATTAAGAAAAATTAAGAAAAAATAATGGCAGCTTAGGGTCATCTTTTTAGCTGGAAAACAAAGATTATAGATCTCCATATTTTTGACTTGGAGTTGACTTTTGTCAATTTAAATACAAAAATATGACTTTTAAATTTTTATATTTAACTGAAATGATGAAAAGTCATATCAGATCCACTTAATTATTCCTTGTAACATAAACATCTCACAATTTCTAACTTGATTGTGACACTAGATTTTGCACATTGCCTACTACATGATGAGACTTGGCTGCCCTTTTAGTCTGTTTCCAGAAAATAACCAATCTCTGCTTCACCCATCATGACATCCTGCTCCTCAGGCCTAAAAAAGGACTCTTTAGCTCAATTCTTCACTGCTAATTAGTTAACTAGTCCAATCTTCATCTCATGTCCAACTAGAGCCTGAAATAAACCAGCTATTTTATTGTTATGTCATAAACACAGACTGTGGGAAAACACCAGGACTAATCTACCATAAATGTGAACCAGAGCAGAACAACTGTATTTTTTGCTTAAGATGGGGGGAAAAGAATTTCAGCTCTACAGTTGGAATTTAATTATGCTGGGTTAGAAAACCAAACTTCCGCTGTGCTCGAGATGTTTAGAACGGTACCACAACTATAGAGTCTGTTTGGATCCATAATTACACCATAAAAACATCAGACTGGGTTATTTTTCTTGGACTGTACACAGCTCATGGGAAAGATTCAGAACCATGTTGTCTTAAGTGGGAAACCAAATAAACAGAAAAAACAGATAACTTTTCTGCTGCAACAAGATAGAAGGATTTGTGTGTTTTAGCAGTTTTTCAAATATTCACATACTTCATCTTGTCTGATATTTCTTCAAATTCCCTGAAAATTATGCAAAGACACATTTTTCCTTCTCTTTTCCCAAATTTACACTTCTGCATTAGCTAAGAAAATGCTTCATGCATTTGGATAATGTACCATACAAATGGATTACATACTCAGGTATAGAAGCTGGTGTTGGCTTTGAGTGATTAGCTCAGTTATTAAGTCTGGCAATAAAAACTGAGAGACAACTGCTCAGTTCAAACTCCCTTGTGGAAAAAGACTTTTTGTGATATAAATCTTAATTTCAACATGAGAGGAATTGAAACAGAGACCCTTTTCCATATCAGGAAACAATTAAAAATAACCCAGTTTAACAAATCATATGTATTATGATGTTTTGGCAAACATGCAGGTCAGACTGTGGGCACAGTCTGAGACAGACACATTTCCTACATTAGGCCTGGATTTAGATCTAAGAATCCCTTGTATTTTTCTCTCCTTTTTGCACACACATGGACACATCCACAGAGACAACCTCAACCACAAAACAAACCATGACGCACACAGTGTGGGACAGTAATTTCCAATGCCACTAAATATTTGCTCTGTCTGTGTGTGAGTGGTACGAAAGGATGATCTATTGAAACATCATCTTGGCCCATTCTAGGAACTGCTGTCACATCACCAGAATAAGCAGACAAGTGTGTTCCCAGTCTGTGTGTATGTGTGTGCAAGCAGGGTCTATATGTGTGTGTGTGTGTGTGTGCAAACACAGACAGCCTTCCAGAGTTGGCTGCATCCCAGAAGCCTGTTGTGCGTTTGCCCCAGCCAGCAAGTGGTCAGCTATTGCTGGCATGAATAACAGCTGGCACAAAACACACACCCACCCATGCACATGCACGAGCACACACATTTGTCCAGCCACAAACTCTTACTCGTTAAATCACACACTCACTTTGACCACGGCTGCTGGTGGAGGAGGGTGAATGAAACTTTTTTTGAAAACCAAGATGTCTAGTAGTGCACAGTGGGACTATTTAGTATTTTTCACCATGATGAAAGCTTCCAGGCCACACACCTCTCTATAAACTAAGCACTTTGTAACTAAGAAATATGCATAACATGTGACAACACAATGGACTAGAGCCACAGTGCAGCACAGTTATTAGTCTGACATTCTTCTTTAAAACATGCTGATTCTCAGCAGTCAGAGTTATGATACAAAAACACATTGTCTTCCAAACGGAGTCTACAAATAAATTCCTCACGCTGCTAGGATGGACCCACTCATCCAGTCATGCTGCATTGTGCAGCCCCTCTGCCAGAATCCAGCACATTGCTACTCTGTTGCTGAAATGTTATCTACACATCACTCACAGCTGGAGATGGATGGCCCTGCTGGTGCACAGACATACAGTCATCATCATGCTATGAGGTGCTGCTGTGTGAATTTTCTGAGAAGAGACAATCAGTTGAAAGAAGAGATCCAGTTTTGATGGTTCTTCAGTAACATCTGATAAAATGGAGAGGATAAAAGTGGCGGAGACAGAAAGGGAAAGAAAGTGGTAGAAGATTCCGGCATACAAATGACTGTATAGAGATATTGTAATTACTGTTATGTGATGACATAAATGCCACCGTAAAGTTGAAAATATAGTTCCTGTCAGAAATGCAGAGATCAAAAGGAAGACCCATTATTCCAGCTCTATAATTCTGAAAATCCTCTAAAAAAGAAAGAAGAATAAAAAGCAAACAAACAAAAATCACTCTTAATGTCTCATTCTGGCTCTTTGTACAGACTTAATGGTCCTAATGTTCAGCAAGGGCACTTAAGCTCCTGTTTCTTCAAGACCTCCTTCCCAAAAACACCACTTTTTTAAGCACCACTTCATCTTTTTGCTAATGTGTAAGTTTAAAAAGCAACCATTCACTTTCTACCTTAAAGGGGTCTACAAAACATATTGTGGATGCTGTGAAGATGATAGTTAAAAAGATTTACTGTAGGTAATTTATGAAAATTGATGTAAAAGCTGACTAGCTAACGGCATGGCTTCGTTGATTTCAGTGCTGTCTACTGGAAGACGGATCATCATGAAACTTTGTGCAAATATTCAGAATGACAATGATAATTCTTTCTTCTGAATTTTGTGATACCCTGGCTTTACACTTGCTGACATAAGTAAATACATTTAATTAACCCTTAACCTTTGCATAAATTGACATTTGATAGAGATATTTAAACCTGACCTTTCAGCTCTTAGACAAAGCTTTTCTTGGTCTGCAGTTTTCAGGACAATCTTAAAATATCATTTCATTAAAAAAAAAAAATAATTAAAAGCTTGTAAATGTTTAAGAGAAGCATCACACGCCTTTGTCGGAGACTATTTTTGTCTGTTTAACATTTAGTTGTTGAAAGGATGCTGAAACAATGTCAAGATAACACATCCATGGAACATTCATTTATAAACCTTGATTAGTCTTTAATTGCACCTTTAATGTTAGTGTTAAAAGACAAATGGACACTTGCTAAATTTCCTCGGGACATCATTTTTCTTTACAGTAAAATGGCATAAAAAATTAAAAGAATTCAAACCACCAAAAACCCAACCTCAAACAAAGACAAACAAAGACCTGGCTGTAGACTCTTTGAGCAGCCAGTCTTTTTTTTTTTTTCCTCAAAACTCTCCTCCTCCTAGTTCTTTCTGAGATAAGATACTTCATTTTTTGCTACTTGTCCTTGGTTCCTTTTTCAACTTTCTTTCCAATTTTCTTGTGAACTATTAAGTGCAACTAATGAATAAAGTACAAGACATTTTCAACTATGCAAATGGTTTCTCTCATTTTCTTAACTCTCTGGCCTATGAGAAGGAAATTTTCCAGTTTCATACAGAGTAAAAACAACACAAACCAGTGAACACACAAGTTTATGACCTCAAAGTCTTTCTTTTCTTTTTAAGGAACTTTGGAACTTTACCTGCATAAACAGATGTGTGGAGCTGCAGACGGATAAACTGACAGCTAAATGGAAAGATATCACAGAAAGGCAGGAAGAGCCACCGATAAGCTTAAGAAAGAAATGAAAAACCCCAGAAGGAGCATGAACAGAGCATCATCCATCAGGCAGATCAGACCAGGAGCAGGAGCAGCTGAGATATCCCATAGCTCCCAGTAGGTCAAAGGACGCCCTTTGACCCATATTTGAGTACAACAAGGGATGTAACAGAGACATCAGTCATATCCTCACACTGCAGGTTGAGGTCTAGAGGAGCACATGTGGGATATGGCTCTGTTTTATCACTTTACTGCAAGGAGAGGAGAGCGGGAGATCTAAGGGACATAGGAAGTCAGATAAGTGGAAAGCAGCAAGGAGTGTAGAAGATAAAGAGGACGGCAGTGGCAAGAAAAATCAAGGGCAAAAGAGCAACAGTCAGAATGTGGATGAAAAAAGATGATAAAATGGAAAAACTCAAAGCTATGTTTGAATGGTATATAATAAAGCTGGTATAAGAGATAATCCCTCTGGCAGATTTCCCCTCACTTTCCTTCTTATCCAGATGCAGAGAGGAAACAGTGACTTTGGCAGCTTCATAGCTGTTACATTAACACATTAACACTTGACATTCAAAGCTTTCAGTCGCTTTTTCACTTCTTTAATGAAATGCATTGCTAAATTTACAAAAGAAAGAAAAAAATACTCCCTGCACACCCAATACTAAACTTGTCAAACTTCTTTCCTAAGTTTTTGCATGAGATCAAAGGTTACCACTCTCATCAGGGGAGGTCCCAGCACTGATTCTTTTAGGATTACACTTCCCATATAAACACACACAATACCCACAATTCCTACAGTTAATGTGATCATGTGTGGAGATAGGTGCTGGGGTGAAACTGTGATGGGGATGGGAGGAGGGGAAGCAAGGAAATTACGAACACATTTCTCCCAAATGTGTTCCATGCCGTCATGTGTTAGTACAACTCTGCTGAAAGCAAAATGTAAAACTTGAGAGATGCACTGTGCACAGCCAGCCCTAACCAGACTGTCAAAAATATTGACGGGTCAGGGTGTCAACACAGTGTGTGCAGAAAACACCCATTTTCCATTAGCAAACACACAATGATTCAGGCTTTAGGGACCAGCTTAGCCTTAAGCATTGGGATTGGGAGTGTTATTAGCACTTAGAGAGTTATTAGCATAAATGTAGAGAACACACTGAAGGACTTGAAAAAGTTCAAACATGACATGATAAAATATTTAATGGCTGATTCAGTAACCATCAGAAATCACAATATCATCACAGCATTTATTAGATTTATACATTTAGACATTTTTGGGGCAATTATTTTCCTGGTTGTTTGTTTTGGGTTAAGAGAAAGGGCAGTATTTGGTTGTGCATGTTTATTGCAAAACTGAAAAAGTAATTGACTCGAGGTTTCAATTCTGAACATTTGATGGACCTGTGAAGCAGCTGCATGCTCCAACTTCCCAGGAGACTTGCATGCTTAACAATAATCCCTACAGGATAACCCCCAAAACATTTCTTGGGTTATAGCAAATCAGAAAGAATTTACAAAAACAACTCAATGCTGCAAGATACCTTGGTGTATGATTTTATTTTATTTTTCTATCGTCATATTAGTGTCATTCAAAGAACGTTTTGGAAGATGTAAAGAAGAGTGTCCACAGACATGATAAGAATGAGCATCTCCTAAACCTACACAACCTTAACTTTGACTCTGGCCTTCTTTACATCCCCTGCCTCTACATCTCTAAGGGTTTCAAGGGCCTCTGAAGTAGAGCCAGGACCCCTAAAAACTAAAACCAGAGGTGACGTCATCCTCATCGGTTAAGGCCGTCCTCTCTCTTGCTGATAAAACAACTGGCTCAAAGCCTGTGTTACAGCATTTTTCTGCTACACAGAGCTGCATATTTATTGTTGTCATAGAGAGCCAAAAATAAATGTGCAAATACGCACTCAGAATTTGGTCTTTAGCCAAAGTTCAACTCATCTCCACTTTATTTATACTAAACATTCAAACACAAGGGTAACCCAAAGTGCTTCGCAGAACAAAAGCAAAATTTGGATGAAAACAGTCACAGCAAAAGATGGTTTAATTAATTAAATAAATAAATAGATAATTCACACTCATAAAGGCAACTAAATATGCATTAAAACAAGAAGTCAACACTAAAACATTTCGGTTTAAAGCTAATAGATAGATCACAGGCATATCAACGGATTGGGCAAAGACCCGGTAAAAGAGATTTACCTTAAGCTCTGTTTTTAAAAGCAAAAATGGTGCCTGTGTCCTGCATCCATGCAAGTAGACATTTTCAAAAGCAAGTAGCCAGAAACTAGACTCTACCTCCCATTATAGTCCTAGAGATTCTGGGAACATAGCTGCATACCAGTAGCAAAGTGTTCTTGTGAAGTGATAGGGAACAAGAAGATCTTTCATATATGTTGGAGCTTAGCCATTAAAGTTTTGTTTGTAATGGGCAGTTTTTTTTTTTCCTATTCTAACCTTTACAGAGAGCCAGTGTAGAAAGTCCAAAAACTGGAGAAATTTAAAGGGATTGTGTAACATTTTGGGAAATTTGCTTATTTGTTCTAATACCTAAAGTTAGATGAGAAGATTGATGACTCTCATGTCTAACCATTAAACACAAAGTAAAAAAACAACAGCTATCCTAGCTCAGAATAGAGGAAACAAGGAAGAGTGACTCCAGGGTGACTCCAGTTGGACTTGAAAGCTTGTCAGAAAAATGATCTAATATTATATATCAATTCACATACTTTTGACAAAAAGTGTCAAAAGTATGTGAATCCGAAGATGAAAATAGAGTCAGGAGTATCTCTCACTGGGATAACAATCAGTTGTAAAGGGGGGCCACGCCAGGTAGGGTTATATAAAAGTCTGACCTTCGCAGCATCATAATGGATATTTATGAGAGAACAAATTAGATTTATGAGGAGCTCAGAAAAGAAGTTGCTGATGTTCACTGGGCTGGAAAAGATCCCAAAGCAGTTGTAGAATTTGAAACTTACCAATTCAAAGTCAGATTGTTACTTTGTGGTCTACCAACAAAGATTAACAATGATGGGTCCCAAAAGAACAGGATCACTTCTAAGCAACGTGTCTCACATTTAGCAGAAAACGTATCAATAATTATGTGAATGGTAGTTTAGCAAGAAGGTAGCCACTGTTCTCCAATAAGAATATTGCTGCCTATCTGCAGTTTGTTAACATCACACAGAAAACCCAGATTGGAGAACTTTCTTTTGGATGGATGAGACCAAAAATAGTGTAATGTGTTTCTTATCTGTAAAACATGGTGGCAGTAACATTATGGTTTGGGATATTATTTTTCCTCTACATCTGGACCAGGAGCATTTGCTTTCCTTGTACTATGCTTTCTGAATTGCACCTGTGATTACTAAAGTAAAATGTCTTGAAGTGTCATAAACTGCATGATTACAATCCAACACATCCAGTCTGTAATGGGACAGTTACAAAAGAGTAAAGTTACTGCATTAGGAATAAAATAATATAATGTTTTTGTGTCATTTATTAACCTGGGTTCTGCTTATGTCATTTGGGGAAAACCGGAAGATGTTTCATGTCACTGTTATACAGAAATAATAAAAACTTTAAGGGAGATTTGAGCACTACTGTACAAAGAGAGCAAGTCCTTGTTTCAGAGTTGTAGCCTGGTCTTGGTCACGTATGCTACAAAGACCCAGTGAAGAAGTGTCATGCTCATTATTCTCAGCGGGGCCACTTTCCCACAGAATCGACTTTCTGCTCTGCTGCCGTCTGGGCAGCTTTTAGCAGCTGCAATCTTGTGGAACAAAAACATTTGACACTCTTCTCTTCTCTTCTCTTCTCTTCTCTTCTCTTCTCTTCTCTTCTCTTCTCTTCTCTTCTTTGTTACATGATCACTAACTTTCTCCCCTCAGAGTCCTCTCTTTCTGTCGTCTAACTCGGACACACTGACCCCTGTCAGCCTCTCCCTCACCCCTCAGTGTGAAGCAGACTGTAAGTGACATCAGCCTCTGTCTTTAAGCTTCTCACTGAGGCCAACCTGGCCCTCTGTCTCTCCACGTGTAAGCAATTATCTCACAGCTCTATAGCCTTTAGAAAGTGCAAACACATTTCAGCTAACGTTAAATAAACAGCTGATAACCTCTTCACACTCCTCAACCACTTTGGTTTCAAGTGAACCATAATCTCTGGCATTACACACCCAGATACAGCTATGTGTTCATTTCTGCACAGAATAATATCCAGAACTGGGAAAATAATGGTTTCCAAAGGTTTTGTACTAATGTCTGTTTACTCCATTAGTTTAAAAATATGCTTTTGTGGTAAGTCTTGTCCATCCATGTGCAAATAATAAATAATCCTGCAAAACGGAACAAGGTGTGGTAATTATAACCCGTTAGAAAAACCCACTTATTGAGGTAACTGTTAATGTTGGACTAATTCAAACAGGCTAGTGTTTTTCAATGTCACAGTAATTTATTACACAGGCTTAAAAATATCTACAAAGCTGGTGTCTGTACTAATTAATGTTAATAGAAACAGCTAATGTCTGTGCACTTTAAGTAATTCTAGCTGGGGCAGACTCAGTCTCTCTTTACAGGTTTCTGTGATGATTAAAACACAAAATGCAAAAAGCAGATCTTGCATTTTTCCTCATGCTAACCATGGTGGCTCGACCTTTTTGGTCTTTATTGGGCCCAGCGTCTGCGGTCTTTGGTATTTAGGAGTTATGCTGCCCAGCACTGAGAAGCCACCCACTTTACAAGCTGCCCAGCTGGACGTTCACTGGAAACTTTTTTCATTCAATCTTTTAGGTGTGATGATGATATTCAGAGAGGCAGGCAAGACTGATTCTGTACCACAAAATAGAGGATATGTGTGCAAACATATAAACACACATAAAAAAAGTAATACACAGAAGGAGAAACACTGCAATTCCAATCTTCCTTCTAGGCACAGAAGTATCTTGAATGCATGGCTTTTATGGGTTTTTTAAAAAAAAGGTACAAAACCACTGAGCCTGGGATCCCTTTCAACTGTTGTTTTACTGCAGTCCCTGTAACCAAAAGTAATCTAACACAGGCTTTCAGTCCTACGTCAACACTACTTTACAGCCATATCAAGAAGCCAACTGCTGTACTGTACAGTGTGATTAGCAACCTATCCAGATACACACCACCAAAGAGGAAAAAGGCACTGATGTGGGTAAAGTTGCCTGGTGCTGCTAAGAAGAGACAGATGTGCCAGGGCAAAACACATGGCCTTTATTTACGTCCTTGGGAAAATTAGTGTCTGATAAGTCTATTTAGTCTTTTGAGAAAGTTACATCATGTGAAAGGAAGAAACCCACCTTCGCGACATTCTTCTCCCACAAACCCAGGACAGCATCGCCACTCCAGTGAGGTTATTTGCTTGTGGGCAGTCTTGAAGGATGGTCTGATCACCGTCCTGTAGCTGGAAAACAGCAAATGAGGACACTGATTTTAGGGACATATGTTTCAGCCACATGCAGAAACAAAGGCATGTGCACAGACATAATAAAAGTGGCAGATATATTTAGCTTCCTTTGACAAGAGAATGTGAGAAAGAGAACAAAATTTGGGAGAAGAGGTAAGAAAAAACTAGAAGCAAAGATCCTCAGAAAGATTTGAGCTGACAAAGTTAGTAAAATAGTTTTAGAACATTAAAGCATCAAAAGTAGAAGGCTTTAAAACAATGAGAGGAAATTTGTAGTTCTTTCCATCATTGTACATTGCATTGCATGGTCAATGCTTTTCTAACTATAACTAATAATTTGACACAACCTTAACTTTTATGAGAGAAACGTAATAGTTTTGTATCAATTTGATATAAAAGAACTAAAGGTTACTAAATTCAGCCCTGCTTTAGTACATGATGATAACTGTCACTCGGAAAACAGTAGCTCTCATCATCAGAGGTCACAGGAGAAGATTACTTTAAAGAAGTAGTGAAAACTCAGAGGGTACCTGATGACTTTGGCACATGGTCCTGGCCATCTGCAGCCTTGAATCACTCTCTGCACTGAGGTTTCTGTCCCATTTTGCACCTGACAGGTCACTGTCCTGGAAACACTGTACTGACACCAGTTTCTAAAATACAGAACAAGAAACACGTAATCCTCCTTAATATGAAATGAAAGCCAATCTCAAAGATCATCATCTAGAACTAAAGTATTGTATAAAAAATGTGATGGTCGACACACAAAAAAAGAGAGTTTCACCCAACACCAATAGTTTACAACAGAAACATTGTCTAAAGCTCTCCGGCGCACCTAAGCTGGGTACGGGAGCCGGTACCCGGGGGTCCCGTGCTTCTGCTCTGTTCCGATTTGATGCGCTGCCGCTGCATTGTGATGCCTGGAAAGTGATAAACAAACCCGGTTCCCAGCGAAGGACTCACTAAACTAACCCACATGCACAGCGGGTAAAGGTAAGAAAAAGCCATCATCTCCGTTTAAATGATCCCTGACAGAGATGTCGAAAGATAACGTAGGTTTTCAAGTAAGTATCCTTGGCAGAAATCTATTTACAGTATGAAGCGGAATGGAGAAAGAAAACCAACACAATTACCACACAGAACATTAACTTCTGCACGAGGAGAAACAAGCTGCCCCCTTCAAGAGCCCGACATGAATGACACATTACCCTTCCTATAGAAAAACCTAGGTTTCTGACGTTTGACATCGTGCCGAGAACTTAGGAGTCAAATAACCAGTGTGCGTAAAAAGCGCGCTCACTGTGAGGGCTGACCACGGACTGCGCAAAAGCGCATCTGTTCTCTATCGAAAACCACAATTTCTTTGTGTTCATATAGAATAATGTGAACGACATGGCAAGAAGTGGATTTATAGTTACAAAGCTCTAATCGTCGTTGTCGGTTTTGTGTTTATTACCATGATTGATGCTATGCAGTAATATAACTGCTCCAATGGGACTTATTTAAGACAATCTATAAGCTTTTACAAGACATCGCAATGAGGGCAAGAATACGATATCTTGATAATGTCTCATTCTGGAGATAACACTCAGCGGACAGTAATTCTCGTTTTACTTCAGTAAATTTCTGTAAAGTCCAAAATTGGAGACTGATGCTAGACATTTTCTTTATCTGAAAACATGCAGTGGGTAAGTCAATAAGGTTTTAATAAGGAAGGGATTTTTTTTACAAATCAACAAATAAATGGGTGGATGAATAAATAGTCTAAATAAACTAAGATGGTTTTACACTATTTTCATTAACTGGAGTCCCTGTCCTACTAACTGGATGAGCTACTCTCATTTGTTTGACATTACACTAGTAGGCTATCTTATAATTGTGAGGTCAGAAGTTCAGAGTCTGTAATATCAATTCTTAAACTTGTACTGTGACCATCTATAGTTCTTTTCTTTTCTTGAAGCCCAGCAAAGGGAAATAAGAGTGACATTCAGCTATTATCCAGCTGTTTTTGTTCTGGAGCCTCTATCTGGTACCAATTCTTCACCAGTTTGGAATCTCCGTAGGACTGAACAGGAACGTGCGTAGCGAAAGCTCGGCAGTGCCCCCTGCTGTCCATCCACGCACCCTACAGGCTTTAGAAGGAGACGTGTCCCTTTTTCAGATCAGCGTGAGGGGATTGATGAATCCTCATAGCATTGGTGGAAACATGGAAAAGAAAACAGACTTCGAAATGGCTAAAAACTCATTTGAACCTTACATTGAATCCCTTCGTCAGAAAGTTGAAGAGCAAGACCCTGTTATTTTGATCGGAGTTATCGTGGCTTTAGCGGTGATTGTCATCACCTGCGGTAAGAAGTTAATACAACAGTTAGCTTAACATGCTAGGCCTGGCATGTTGCTTAGCATAGGTAGTTAAAAGTGTTGGTCAGTTGGAAAGCTGTTCTGTCAGGTGGTTATTTAGGATTGGTATTTAGTATTCATTGTTTTCGAACGGAGGAAGACGTGCTTCGAGGATAATAATTTATTTAGCAAATGAGGAAGCTAATAGCTAAACAACAGCTGTCAACTGCACAATACAAGAAGTCATTCAAACTTTACTCGTATCTTTCGGCTAATGTATGTTTTTTTTTGGTAAATGTCTGGTCCTCATTTTTTCTGTCTGTAGTTTTCCTGAAGTACTTTCTTACTAGCAAAACTGTCCGGAGTGCTGTGTTGCTGGTCGGACTGTGTGACTCTGGGAAAACCCTCCTCTTTAGCCGGGTGAGTTGAAACGTGGAAGCCACGTTGACCGTCACTGACGGTGCTGGTTCTCTGTGCTTATTGTATTTCAATGGATTGTGCTTTTCATGTTTTGACAGCTGTTGTCAGGAAAATTCAAGCGTACACAGACCTCCATCACTGACAGCAGTGCTCCATACAAAGCTAAAAATGACAAGGTGCGTTAAGAAGTGCCAAAGATTATAACCATTGCCATCTAAAGTTGAGGGGATTTCAATGTTGTCTCTTCCCCCTTTTGCTCTCAGGGCATTACTTGGACTCTGATAGATCTGCCGGGACATGACAGTCTCCGATCTCAGTACCTGGAGAAGTTCAAATCAGCAGCCAGGTGAGAACAGGACACACCTCTCTGTTTATGTATTTATGTCTCACTCCTGGTGCTATTAAGATCATGGACGTTTGGTTTACAATTGTTATTCGAGTCATCACGATAAGCTATTTCATATTCTTTTCTATGTTAATTAGATTGAGTGTTATGACATTCATACACCTTAGGAGAAGTAATTTATTAGAACACAGAAAAAAGTAATCCAATTTCTTCTTGCCCTTTGAATGTATTAGTAAAAATCCTTTTGCATATACATAAAATAGAAATAACTTGCATTATCTTCTCAAACTCTGGAATCAAAGTGAGGTGGAGCGTTGATAGACTTTTTTGTTTGTTTGTTTGTTGTTGTTTTTTTGTTTGTTTGTTTTTTGTTGTTTTTGTTTTTTTAAGAATGAGATCATAATATCTTGGTGTTCACATTTTCTTGTTGCAAAGCCAGCAAATCCCTCCTGAAGTATTACTCTCTTTTTTCTGGTGACTTTGCTCAGCTTTCCACCACTGTGTTGTGGTGGTTTGAAGCTAAAGACTTGGTCACTAAAATACTATTAACTTTTTTTAAGTTGAGCCAAACAGCCACTTGAACTTATTCTTCACTGAGGTGCCATTAAACCAAAGCAGAAGGAAAGGCAGCAAGGTGCTGAAGGAAATTATGTCATCCAGTTCATGATAATCCTAAGAGCTTGTATAAAGGCAACTGGACTTCTATTTCTTGGTTCTTGAAGATGTTTCACCTCTCATCTGTAAGACTTTTTCAGTTCAGAACTGAAATGTCTTCAAGAACCAGGAAATATAAGTCCACTTGCATTTATTTAAGCTCTTACAAAAAGGCACCAAGATGGCATGATGAAAATAGCGATAGTTAATAGCTGAATTAAGAGAAATTATGTGGAAATAATCAAGGACATATGACATATTGAATCACCTTCTTCTTTTCTCTCCAGGGCAATTGTGTTTGTTGTGGACAGCGCCGTTTTCCAGAAGGAAGTGAGAGATGTGGCAGAGTTTCTCTATGTGTTGTTAACGGACACTGTGATTTCCAGAAATGCTCCAACTCTCCTAGTGGCATGCAACAAACAAGGTTAAACATTAAACAAGGTTAAAAAATTTTTACTGTAAAGAAAAAGAGTTATCTTCTTTGTAACAGCTGTTAATTTTCAGCCTCAGTCCAGACTGTTCTCATTTGTGGAAAGAGCTACATAAGTCTGTCAGAGCAGAGGCATCCTCCTCCTCTCTACCTTCAAGAACCTCTCTAACACACCTAACCTGGACTCACATGCACTTCTGCACTTTCTTTTATTTGGGTTACAGCCTGTTGTTCTTGTGTCCGAGCATTTAAACTGATTCATTGCTGATTTAAAGATCAAGATTATTTACTTGCAAGTTACTTTGCATAAAAGTATTTCTATGGCTAAATGTAACTATAAGATGCTCCGCTGGATGCTGTTTATTTACCAATGTTTTTGTTTTATAGACATCACAATGGCTAAATCTGCCAAACTGATTCAGCAGCAGCTGGAAAAGGAAATGTAAGTAAATCTCGCTTTTATTTCCGGTTGTGCGGGAAACATCTACTGGATGAATTAATTCTGGATCATCTCACCTTAGATATTTTTCACATTCAAGTTTCAATAAATAATTTCCCACCTGTAGTAATTTTGTCTTGTTTCTGTATCAGATGTGATGACACTATGTTGATTATTTTTGTTGTCCATCTGAGTCCAGATGTTAAATCTGTTAAAGAAGGTTATAGTGCAAGTAATATGAAGAAACAAAACCAAAATAGATTTGTTCCTTTTCATTAATATGTAGTCTGTAAATTTGATGTTATCTGAAAATTAACCACCAGATTGCATGGATAATAAGCGGTATATACAGGGTCTAAATTTGTCCTTGCTTTAAACACTAGTATCCTAAATATTCCTTGCTGCTTCTGCTCCTGTGTATGCAAACTAGTTGTAAAACTTACCTAAAAGCATAACTGTGTCCCTTGTTAATGCTCCTGGGCTTGTCTTATTTCAGGCCAAAATGTCTTGAGCTCTACCATGCGATTGAAAATATTTTTCATCATTTTGTTTCTGTCACAGGAACACCTTGAGAGTGACTCGTTCAGCAGCGCTGAGCTCTCAGGACGGCTCTGTTGGCGGCAGTGTGTATCTGGGGAAAAAAGGCAAGGACTTTGAATTCAGCCAGCTGGCCATAAAGGTGGAGTTCTTGGAGTGCAGCGCCCGCAGTAGCAAGGGTGAAGATGGGGATGCAGAGATTGAGAGCCTGGAGAATAGCCTAGCTAAACTGTAGAATTAGCAGCAAACAATTTTGCCTCAAAGCCACAATCTTTCAAATCTGAACGTCCATCGTCACCTCTGTTATGGTGACAAACGACTCTCGATGGGGTGTTGGTGCAGTGTCAGCCTCTTTACTCCATTTAAACAGGAACCTATCTGTGCAGCACGTGAAGGGATTTATGGAAATGATTGAATCACACATGGAAAACAGATGATTAAAAGTTATTGTGGACATTATGGATGTGAGAACTGATGTAGCAGTTTGATTGCTCTGCAGGGTTGAAAAATGATCCGGCTTGTTCAGTGTAAATTATAGATTTCTTTGACTTTTTTTTTTTTTTGAAATGTAAAGTTTAAAGACTTCCGTTGTTTGTTCGCAGCTGAAAGAGATAGAATTATAAGGATTTATTTTACGCTTGTCTAAGCTGAAGACTGCCTTGTGGAAAAAGGCATGAATTGCATTTCATTAAGTTGAATCATCTGTGCCTTTTTTTTATTTTCCTTCTTGGTATTCATTCAAAAATGTGTTTAGCTGTTTTCAAAAGAATGGTTCACTTGCTTTAAACTGTTGTGTGAATACAATGCATTTGCAAGGAATGTATAAATTAATTTTTAGTTCTGCATGAGTGAAATTTTGTATTTAAAAAAACAGAAATGTGTGGTACTTTAAATAAGATCAAAGTCACACAGTTTTGATCAGTAAAACAAAAGTCTAACAGATCCAGCCTGTAATGACTCATAAGTGGGGAAATAGGATTAAATCATTAACAAGCTCTAAGAAAACCATTTTTCCCATCACGAGTTCGCTGGGTGTCCGTTAACAAGATACTGCTTTGTATTAGTTTCAGACAGTATCATTACTCCCCAGAGGACGGAGTCGTGTCAGACTGCAGAACGGCTCAGATGCATCGCTGTGTAGTATCAGTTCTGGAGCAGCTTTCAGAGTGCTCTGACATTAGTTTGGCATCTGGTGTGGATTGAGACATTTTATGTCACTCTGAGAAGCTCTGCAGATTCAGTTAAACATTAACTTCACATTTCTTTTGTCAGATGTGGTAGTTTTATAATCTGGAAAAAGGTTTTAAAAAAAAAAAGTATATTTTACATAATTGCATCTTTAATGGGCCACACACATGCAAAACTATCATCTAGTTTCTAAAATATGGTGAATTCTCACACAAGATGTTCGTCTGCTGCTGCTTTCTGGAAAACTTGGATATTTTTTTATGTCCACGGTCAATGATTAAAGGGAGGAGGCGTCAAACTCTGTTAATGATGCCACTAGTTCAAAGAGCAACAAACAGTGGAGTGTATTCTCTAAAGAATTAAAAAAAAAAAAAAAAAAAAGCTTGTAATCGGGAAGGCAAGTCATGAGTATTGCTTTGTTTAACAACAAAAGAAGTAAAGTGCATGAATCTACGGCTGACTCAGAGGATAGACCGTTAGACTGGAACTCTGATCTGCAACTATCACACTCGGGTCTCCTTTCAGCACAGCAGGGCACAGCCAGTTCACCTTGTCCCCATGGCTGATGCTCAGTTTAGGTCCAGTCTTCTTCTCTATTGTTGCTGCTGCTGCTTCATCTTCCCCCTCAGCCTCTTCTTTCCCTGCCTCAGTCTTCTGAGGAGTCTTTGATTTATCCTGGGACTGCTCTTTCCTTTTTCCCTTGCTCTTAGCCTTCCGACGCTGTGGGGCCATCACTTGTGTTTTTCCCTCTGGAGCTACCACTGGATGTTTACTGAGGTCCCACAGGGCAACGTGACTGTCATTTCCTCCTGTGACGAGCCAGTAAGGGTGGGAAAGGAAACTGACAAAATGGGCTTGTGAAGCTCCCTGACTGTGTGCCTTGACAGATCCCTGCTGTTCCAGTTTGGAACCGCTACCGATTCGCATCAGATGCACCCTGCCATCCTCTGCTGCACAGGCCAAAATGTTTCCACAGTTTGCCACAGAAACACAGTGAGCTAGCGGTGGGTTGAAAAGCTGACCACGGTGCTGCTGAAGGTCATCGTCTTCTGCCATGTCCTGGAGGTTGAGGGTCCACAGAGGGCGGGTCTTCTGCAAACCCCACAACATCACCTGAAGCAACAACAAAGGAAAGAAATTTAACTTTTGGTGCTGATTTAAAGTCCATCAACATAACAAGCAAATAAACAAACCCTTGGGTCTCCTTTCCCTCACCTGCATGTCCAATCCAACAGACACCAGATTATTTGGCCTGTGAGGTCGGAAAGCCACAGAGGAGCAGATGTTTGTATGTCTGCGCAGAGTCCTGCACACTTTTCCCCCTGGAAGTTCCAGTACCCTCACTGCCCCAGAGTCATCAGCTACTGCCAGTGCAGAACCTGTCTCATTTAGTGCTAAAGCATTGATCTCCTCCTCCCCTGCACCATGAAAGTCCAATGCGGGACTCTTTAGATTCCTGGGGTCCAGGACACTCACTGCATCTCCATGTGATACATACAGGTGGTTTGGAGCTACAGGTGACAGCACCACACTGGTGATGTCTTCTTCTCCAGGCAGAGTGACACGGCCTATGATGGTGCCCTCTTGACTCCAAACTGTCACCTCTCCACCCTCAGAGCCCGAAGCAAGGAGACCTTCTGGGCCTGAAGATGCACCGATACACAGGATAGAAGCGGAGTGGCCCTCAGACCATTGCCTGGCCATACTGACCACATGAAATATGAATTAACAAGAAGATAAACATGAGATTATTCCATTCATAGCATGCATTCATGCAAATACTGTATATCATGGTTATTACTGTATGATACATGGGAATAACCTGAATAATTTTTTCAAACAGGGAATGTCAAGTGCATGTGTTTGTCAGTAAATGGACTGTACTTATACAGCACTTTTCTAGTCACGTTGACCACTCAATGTGCTTTACACCATTGTAATTGTATGTCAGATGTAGAAGTTGTACGCACACAATCATAAAACTTCTACTGCCACACACATTCATACCCCGATTAGACACACTGGCAAGGGGGTTCAGTGTCTTGCCCAAGGACACTTCCAGGGGAAGCCTGGAATCGATCCACTGACTTTCAGGTTGGCAGACGACTGCTCCTGAGCTACAGCCACCCCGCAGTAGTGTGACACCTATCTTATCTACCATTGTAAGAGAACTAAGCAGTGACCAAGAAGAAAGAACAGGGAAAAAATGTATACTGCACAACATTATGTTGTCATTTCTTACTCTGTTGCCTTTATTGCCTTGTCTCTTTTAAGTTTCATTGGCTCAAAGTGGGCTGGTCCCTAATGCAGCAACATATATATATGTATTTATTTTTTTATTTTAGTATTTATGACATTTATATAGATTTTTTTTATATTCCAATGTCTGAATATTCTTCAGAATTTAAAGTTCATTGCTGTTTTAAAGGGTACACATATCTTTATTTTATTTTACTATTAGATTCTCAGTTACATACAATCATATTTATATAATAATGCTGTTTACTTCTGGGATAATATATCATCCAGTAAAAATTCGTTATTCTGACAGACCTTAGTAAAATGCACAGATCAATACCACCCTGAACTGGGGCCTGTGAAGTGGCCACTTCTCTAATAAAACGTGAAGAAAAACTGATCTAGGAACAGTGTTTGTGTCATCTAACTTACAAACTAAAATTCACATTTACAACCAAAATAAGTAAACTCTACTCTAGACCAGCCTCCTTACTGTATGTGATTAAATTTAATCTAGATTTTGAGCCATTATTTGTGGAACAAAATAATATTTAATAGACTGATGTGAAAATAATCAGATTAACCAATCATAACTGCAAATATTAACTGAACATTTTCACAATAAATGTAACGCTTATTGTAATCTACAGTTTTCAGACAATATACTAGGGCGGCAGTTAACTGCAGCTTTTTCTTTAATTACAGTGATGCATCGCCTTCGCGTTACGTTTATTAATCTTAAACGACGGATCAGATAGTGAGAAACTACAACTGTAGTTAGATTATAATGGAAACTAGATTCTGTAAAAAAAAAACAAAAAAAAAAAACATCAATTTATATATCTCTTTAGCTGATGTGTAAATTAAAGTATTGAAAAACGGACAACATATTAGCAGAAATGTCAGTCCTGGTACGTGACATGACTAACCAAAGGTATGTCTAGTATTATTACCTTGCTGAAACACAAAATGCAAACGTCAAACCAAGCGGCTTTAGCTATGTGGCTAACTCGTTAGCTTGCACGCTAAAATGCAACTTCGTGTTTAGCTGCAGCGTCAACCAATATTTAACAAGTATGTCGAGGTTACTTTTCTAATAGCAAGTGTGGCATATCTGATCATTTCACGACAAGAAAATTACCTTAACTATTGAAGCTAAAACTGAAGCCAGAATTCCATGTGGAACTGAGTCCCTTATTGATGACATCACCATAACTTTTGTAGTTTTCCCTGAGTTAAGCGTACCAGGCGTAGAGCAGGACACTATTAGTTTGAAAATTCACATTTTCAACGGAAGATTTCTTGTATTCAATTAAAAACAGTCAAACGTACAGCTTAAAGTACTTACTAATACCATTTTTGTTTTTGTGTGTGATATTAAAGTGGAGTGGTGCCCTTAAGGTAAATTTCAGGGTGAAGTTTAATTTCACCGTAACCAAAACAGCTTTTAAATTATTTCAATAAGCGCAGATGAATTGATGTCTATCATCCTGATGAGACCTCTGGGAGTAATACATTACGTGGAACATTTTTATAATTAAGAATAGAGTTACCAGAAAGATATAATGTGCAGAACTTAGTTTGATTAAAATACTTACAAATGTATCAAATTTGCTATAAAAACGGTTTTAGAAGGGATTTAATTTACACATAGACAGTATGTTAGTTCCCACACATTCTGTAGAAAGTGAAAAAGGAAACCAGAAAGGATACAGAGGACACAGATCATCACATCATTGTTTAGCATGGCCCTGACCTGGCCTTCTTTTCCACAATGGCTGCTGTTCGCTGATTCATCCAAAGCTGTAGATCTGATGAGTGTCCATTTTTGGGTCAGTGAACTGCATGCCATACTGCCACACTGAATACTGAATAGTGAACAGAGAGGAGAGGCTATAGCTTTCAGACTCTCATCTGAATACACTAACTACACACAGCACACACTCATTGCACTGACAGCCCCTGAATCAGGTGCAGACACATTCTGTTTAGCCTCACAAAGCAGTAGCAGAAGTTCCCACAGAGCTTTGGGAGTGTAAGTACTGTTTTTTGCTTGTGTCATGCTCATTAGATAGTGTGTTGTTCGCAATGCTGAAGCACTAAGATTTTAAGTAATGCTGAGCTTGTCAACAGGTTGTTTCTCAGTTTGTGGTCTATTAAGCTTTTGTCGGTAAAACATGGGCAGGAGAATTTGTCTTATTTAATCTTTATGCTTGGCTTAACTCTTGTAATGATATGAGGTATGATGTAAGTGCCATTTTTCTAGTCACTAACAACCGATTCCTTGTATTGCTCTGATCAGAATGAGGAATGATGGCTATAATGGTGCAGAAGGCAGAAGAAAGTGTGATGGTTGAGCTGGCAAACCGAATTGCACATTAATAACACATGAATTCCTCTGTCACTAGACTTTCTCCCCAGAGATTGTTCAGGGAAATGAAAGCTCCAATGGTTACCGCCGCAAGGTTTAGATAAGCAATGCCTGAGAGATTCTCTATAGAGACTTAATGTGGCTGTGTATCTGTGTTTTGTTCTTGTGTCTGACTCTACCTTCATGTTTGTTTTTGGCATTACATTTATGTATATAAACCCATTTTCCAATAAAAGTTGTCAGTTTACAGTGAAGCAAAGTTTGTTCACTGGCTAGCTTCATTGCATTTGGATAGTCTAAACAAATCTGGATTTAGGTGCCAGTAACCCAATAAAAAAAGTTGAGATAGAAGCATTGTGTTACATAATTTTTAAATTTTATTTCAACTACAGACAGTTAAGACTCTTTTGATATTCCTTTTCTTCATGTGCTATACATTTTCAGTAGGGCATAAATCTGGACTTCAGGCAGGCCAGTCAAATACACACACTGTCTATGAAGCTATGCTGTGCTAAGTCATATAGAAAAAAAAAGTTTAAATAATCATGAACATCAAGACAATTTACACTTTGTTGGTGGTATCTCCTAAATTATACAGTACCTTCCCACATTAGCAAGTCAGCCATGGTTCTGATATTCCTCCAACAATCAAAGATACTGTTGGATTACCATCCAACACTATTTTACAGCCTCGACATTTATTAACTGAAATGTTTTCAGACCCTATGAATCTAAATACTTCTTATTTTTCTTTTCTTTTTCATATTATTTATTTAATTTTAGAAAGCTTCTCAACATTTTTTATATGGGGTCTGTACATTGCTGTGTGAATTTTGTCCAGTAAAGCTAATTTTGATTCTCCTTTTCAGAATATTTGGATTTACTTTAAGATACTGCTACAACAGAGAGCATGAGATCGCCCTATTTCCCAGCAAGATCTGTGCTTTTCCACAAGGAGGCCAATGGAGTGACATACAGAGTTCCAGCTTTGCTCTACTTGACCCGCTTCAGATCCTTTCTGGCCTTCTGTGAAGAGAGACTCAGCCCATCTGACTCTCATGCTCACCTGCTTGTCATGAGGAAAGGCACTTTCTACAGGAACTACGTGGAGGTCACAAATAGTTATTTTCACTTAAACAACATTTCACATAAAGAAGCAAGATTTTTGTTTCTGAAAAGTTAACACTGAGAATGAAATGCCCTCAGTTTAAGTTCCTCTTTTTAAAAGCAGTCAAACAAATACAGAGATAGAAAAAGAACAAGTAGCAACATTTGGTAGCAAATATCTGCTTCATCAAGACAATCAGTGCAAACGTTTTGTGCAGTGTGTTGCAAAAACAGTACATTTGCTCTTTTTCCTCTGTAATAAAAATATGTTTTAAATGAAAACAGGTAATATGTTGGTATTACATTATTTAGAGAGTGAATTAATGCATTTCAGTAACAATTGTTATTAAAGTTGTGGAGCAGGGATCACCAACTCCAGTCCTCAAGGGTTGGTGTGAAGTGCATGTGAATTAAAAAAGGGAGGATTTACTATACAAAAAAGCAGGGTTTTTGTGGGGTTTCACAGCTACAGTAAGAATCATGTCTTCCCCACCTTCCACCTTTACTAATTAAGATCACCTGTAGATAAACCTAAACCCATGTGACACACCCAGCTCAGCACTGTCCCAACTCAATACTCCTCTAAACAGTTGAATGAATAAACCATATAAAGTGAACATAAACGGCTCCTACAAAAGTATTTATTAACCAAAGTCACTGTTTCTGTTGTTGCTCTAAGAACCACTTCTAAATATATTGCAGTGTCAATAAATAAACTAAAAACAAACTTTATCCTAAAAATAACTGCATACATTTGGTATAAAGGAAAAAAGTGGCCAAAAAGTATATTTACTGCAGTATCAAACTGAAGTCACACACTGGTTTTGGAGATGAACAAGTTTGAATAAGAAAACTAAAGTCATGATGAAACAATTTAAAGATGTTAAAATGCTTTGAGCTTATGTTGTGAGCACTAAGGTGACAAAAAAATTAATGAATGTGTAAAATTAGTAGTTGAACATCGGTTGACTGTTTTATCATAGTAGGAAAATTATTTTCCGTTTAATCAGTTTTATTATCTGCTCTCTCTGTTCCATTACAATCTCCCGTTTGTTGTAGTGGGAAGACATTTCTGTTTTGGGCACTGCCTTCCTGCCAGGCCACCGGTCTATGAATCCATGCCCAGTGTACGATGAGTTCACAGGCACACTCTTCCTGTTCTTCATTGCTGTTCTTGGACACACGTCTGAATCTTACCAGCTGGTGACAGGGAAGAATGTGACTCGACTCTGCTACATCACCAGCGCTGATGGTGGGAACACCTGGAGCCCAGTCACTGACCTCACCAAGAGGGTTATTGGAGACACTATTAAAGGTCAGACTGTCATCTGGTTATCACAAAGATATGAATATTGTAAAAGATTTTAGATAAACTTATCCAGCGACAGAGGATATGTTAGGACATCTATGTCCTTCAATATGCAGTGATAAATAAGCTTGTTCCACATCATATTTTGTAAGGCAGTATTTTAAATGCACCTGGAAATAAACGTCTTGATTGAAGGTCTTGATTTATATGTTTTAGACTAACATGTCAGTTTTCTTGTTCATATATCTTCCTTCCCTACAGATTGGGCCACATTTGCTCTGGGCCCAGGCCATGGAATCCAGCTCAAGTCAGGTCGTCTGCTCATTCCTGCTTATGCTTATCACATTGAGTGCAAAGAGTGCTTCGGTCAGCTCTGCCTGACCACTCCTCATGCCTTCTGCTTTCACAGCGACACCCACGGGAGAAGCTGGCGTTTTGGAGAGCCAATCCCAACTCCAGAGAGTGTGGAGTGTCAGATGGTGTCTGTAGATGAAGAGGATGGTACTAATGTATTGTACTGTAATGCACGCAGCCCCCTGGGATACAGGGTGCAGGCCCTCAGTCTGGATGATGGAGCAGTGTTTCAGGAGGGGCAGCTGGTACAGCGGCTGGTTGAGCCTCGAAATGGTTGCCATGGCAGTATTGTTGGATTTCCTGCCCCGCTGGATCTATATCAAAATCTTAATGATCACTTGCAGCATCCTGTATACCACCTGAGACACTGGACATCCTGCTTGACTAACAGTGATCACAAGTTGACACACAGCAGCTCTGTAGCATCACTGTCCCCAAACAGCTCCAGCAGCTGCATGGCGGCACCTCCACGCTCAAACATTACTTCTGCTTCCATCAGCTTTTTGTCACCCCACAATGATGCCTCTCCAGATTTCCTAACTCCGACCTGGGTAGTATACTCCCATCCAACATTGACCACTGCACGGAAGGATCTGGGTGTGTTCCTCAGCTTGTTTCCTCGTGATCCTGACAGCTGGCATGGCCCCTGGGTGATCTACGAGGGTCCCAGTGCTTACTCTGACCTGGCCTACCTGGAGTTGTCACCCTCACCTGGAGCACCGCCAGCTGTGGCCTTCGCCTGCCTGTTCGAGTGCGGCACCAAAACGGCCTATGATGAAATCTGCTTTAGCATCTTCACCCTTTACGAGCTTATAGACCATCTTCCCAGGGATGTACAGCTGCAAAATGAGAGGTGCAGCAATACGGCTCGAAGTGTATCAGTTGGTCTGCAGGTGAATCATGTGAAAAAAAAGAGAAGAAAGACCAAGCTGATGCAGATGTGCTCTGTGTCTTAAATATAAATTAGCTTTAAGCTTGTGATAGACAGTGCCCTCCAATATTTGTACTCTGTAAACTGTCAGTTGCTACTTATTTAGGTGTCATGGTCAGGTCTCGCTTGTTAACCACTTGTAATCTTAGTGAGACATCCTGTAGAATAAAGAAAAATAAATAAAAGACAGCTAATACAGTTATGGCGATGTTGTTCAGTGTATTTAAGTTGTTCTGATTTGTGTTATTAAAGTATAAACTACTCAGAGAATCTTCTAACTAATGATGTTTCTTCCATGTGATTCTTTTCTTTTAATAGTTAACTTTGGACTTCTCAGGAAAACAAGAATCTAGAGAATTATTCCCATGAGTTAGTCAAAAAATGCTTCGCAAAACCTAGCCATTACATTACTACACCTTTTATCAGATACTCTAAGAAACCCAGAGTTGTCTCCACTTTCTTCTTATTATCAGCAGACACAATCCCACCGTGACATCCATTATTACCAACAGTCCTTATGGTAAAACTGGTGGTTCTTCATGAGGGAATATTGTTGCAGCAGTCTCATAATCAACATATCTTTCTGTTTCTCTTCTTGGGGTTGCAAAACTTAACCATCTACCACAGTTTTAACCTTCTGGTGTTTGATACCATTGAAATGGCGGGACATGTTAGCTCAGTGAAACCTTGGCTAGCCTAGACAACAAACAATGGATGAGCTAAAGCTGCAATCCATCAAACTCTTAGACTTACCACACAAAAAGCTGGTTCTTTAGTGCAATAGCTGCTCTTAAACTGAATTTCTTCTTGTGAGGGTGCTTAAATAAAGGCTGATAACTTCAGTGACTCAGTGAGAGGATATGAAGTACAGAACCAGATAAAGTGGAGCCATTTGTTTAGTTAAGAAGGAAAAAAACAAACATTGTGCCAAAAAGACAGCAGGATCTGGACAGTCTCTTCTCTGCTTTCCCTCCTCTTCTTCCTCTTTATTGTGCAACTCCACACTAGCAGGCGGTTCATTTCTGTGCCTGCACCCTTTAAAACTAGCTGTTTTTGCTTTTGCCCTTACATCTGCGTGTGACAGCGAACAGGAATGGGGCTGAAGAGCATCATATTTTTGATTGTGTTAGTGGGGGTGAGAGGGAGCCCCACTTCCAAGACTGCTTCAGCAGACATGTTGGCCAGTTCCAAAATTATGCTTGAGACAGCAAAGGAAACAGGAGAGGTGAGTGGAAACATGACTAGTCTCACTGTTTTGTTTTTCCAACTAAAATATGTTTTTTTATGCCTCTTTACTATTAAATAATCTTTACAGAAAAGATACACTTTAAAATTAGGAGAAATTTTTGTTATAATCGTTACATCAAGACCATTCTGTACATAGTACAAAACACAGAGCTTGACATAACTACCAATATTTTAACACTTGCTGCAATGAGGATAAATGTTGTTAAAATAAATATGTTTCCTGCAGGGGTCATATATGAGGAGGAGGCTTGAAAGAAAAGTTAAATGTCAAAGTTTTGTTTTGGCTCCATGAAGTCAAGCCTTTTGCTGGAGTCCTGGTCAATTACAAGCAAAAAACATTTGGTGATGAAGGGACATGGTGATGTCAAAGTGGAACTGTAGAGTTTTTAGCTCTTCCACTTGTTCTTCTTAGCAGGCAGCTGTCCTGTTGCTTCTAAGTATTTGTCGACAAGTTCTTCTTGTGTAGATGGCAAGCAGGGCTGATATCTGCTGTAATCCATGGTGTACTCGCCTTTTCCCTGAAAAAGTGATGACAGAGTAAAATAGGGGGGGAAATAATCGTTATAATCCTGGACAAACATAGAATCCTGGGTAAAGGGTTCCACAATCCCACAACAAGAAGAATTATTGGACGTCTTTATTTGCCTAGTATCGCACTTCGTTGGTTTATTTAACAGTACTGTCTTTTTCAACAAATGCCAGGATTAACTGTCCCAGAATTTTAAGATTTCTATTAGGAAAACAAAAAACCAAAATTCAAATCTTGGCTCTTTAACAAACTCTAGCAACAAAAAGTAATATTTTTCATGTTTGACTTTAAACTTACTTCAGTGCAGGAGCGTAGTTCTGTGGCATAGCCAAACATGTCATTTAGTGGAACCTGTTGAGAGAAACCAAATGAAATAAAGAAAGTACAAGTTTCACTTCAGGAAGGGATGATGAGTAAATGAACTAATAGTATTTAATCAATGTCCAAAGGAATAGCTTATTATGTATAGTATGTACTGTAGAAATAGATGTAGACAGACAGATGGTAAAGTAAAAAAAAAATCTGCAAACTGCACTTACATCTGCATACAAAGTGATGTATCCCCCTGCTCCATCCTGTCCTGTAATGACACCATGGCGACGGTTTACCCCAGCAATCACCACCCCTTGAAACTCCTGAGGCGCAATGATTTCCACAGACATGATTGGCTCCAGGATGATCGTGTTGGCCTTTTCCATTGCTGTGGAGAGAAAAATTAAACCGGCTTTAACACATACTCACAAAAACAAAGATAAACACATATGGAGGCGAAGGCTGCATCTGCCCCAACGGTATGCATACACAGCCGTCATTTGTCTGGCTCTCAGCAGCTCGAGGATTGAGGGTTTGAATAGTCAGAAAAGCATGCTAGCTTAACTTTAAATGCACTGCATTTGCTGTACCATATACTGCAACAAACATACACATTTTAACCACTTTATGTTATATGGTAATTTGGATAATAAAAATCTACTCCAAATGGATTGACCAGAAGTCAGAGTCACCCACTGACCTTGTTTCAGAGCACCTTCGCCTGCACGAATAAAGGAAATCTCATTTGAGTCAACCATGTGGTGGCCTCCATCTTCCAAGAGGAATCTGACTCCTGAAATCTTGTGTCCACTCAGGAACCCCTTCTCACAGGCATCTCTGAAACCCTGTGGCATGATGCAAAGAAAATGGACAAAGACAGAAATGAAGCTCTGAAGAACTTCTTCACTTATATAGCAGCATATGGCCATATTAAAGCAGAAAGTACTATTTAAACATGCCTTTTCAACAGCTGGCACAAACTGCTTTGGGACGTTTGTTCCAACAGTTTGGTCTTCAAACTCTAACTTGATGTAATGTTCTTGCTCAAGAGGCTCGAGGACTCCAATAACTTTACCATACTGCCCAGAGCCGCCAGTCTGCTTTTTGTGGGTGAAGTCGAACCTAAAGATAAATAAACAGAATAGCCACACTTTGAAGCACGATGAGACAGTTAACAAGAATAAACTGGTTCAAGCTTAAAGCTGCTGTAGCATCTTCAAGTAACTCTTGACAGTAACAGATAACCCACTACTGAGGTGATACCAGTCAAAAAATGTTTATAGTAGATTGTAAGCCTCTTCGAAATAATAATCTTAAATTTAGTCATGTGTTATGATGATGATGAGCATTCAAGGCTCTGTGATAGAGTCAAAGGATCTCTATTGGTAAGGCAACTTAAATCAGATACTATTTATCTTCAGCTGACAAAAGTCTGTTAAATATTTAATTTGCAACTGCAGCATCACAACTGATTTATTATTTTTACTTACTGGCCCTGATAGTTCTGTAAAAGGGGAGGATGGTGAATGTGGTTTAAGTCAGTTACTTACTGATTACTTTAGCAGAAGGATGTAGGGAACTGGTGCTCTGTCTCTTTAAAAAGGGGCAGGGCTAAAAGAGCTTGGCTGTGGAAGGAAGTGGGAAGTAATGTTTCCATTTGCATGAGGAGCAGCTGACTCTGAACACGGAGCAGAAATTGTTCCACCTGCGGATCATTCACCACTGCAGCGAAGGCAAGATCTGGCTCCACTGTTTCATTCTCTGTGTATCTTCTTTTACAAATTTACATCCTTGCTGTCTGTCTTTTAAGATTTGATCTACTTTCTACTGTGTTGAATGAATGTGCCTCATCTAGAGACAGCAGCCACACCCCGCTGACATCTGAGGGTCAAAGTCCTTTAAAGACTGGATACCCATTGCTTCCTCCCACTTTGTACACAGAAATCAACATTACCTGTGGAGGTTGTTGAGGAGGATGTGATGGCAACTGGCGAGCTGAACCCCAATCACTACCCAGCTCAGAGGGCAGCAAAGGTGGTCCAACACTACCTCAACACTCGCTACGGCTCCCCATACAGATTGTTCGGACTGCATCAGGTCCACAGTGGAAACGCAGAGGTCAAATTAACTTCACCACTGACTTTTCTCTTCCCTTCATAAACATCAGCGAAAGGATTAAAGTTGTAACTATAGCTCATCTCTAATTTCCCTTTTAGGATGTGTCAAACTCTGGAAGACGGTATCAGCTGGAGATTTCAGTGCACGAAATCATCAGCAATGTAGGATGCATTTTAATTATTTAGTTTTTTTTTTTTTAAATCCCACTATTAGTTGTCATGCAACAGAGAAATAACTTCTTTCACAAAATTTCACAAATGTGTCTTATTCTTAATATGGTTTAACTCCTGAACGTCTCTGAAGCCAAATATTAAAGCTTCATAAAACCTCAGCAAACCTATACATTTAATAATGACTTTTTTTGCTACCAGTAAAAAAAACTATTTCTTTTGCAGCTTTGCTGAATTATTTTGTAACCCATAATCTGGCTTCATTTATCTATCATGTCCATATGGTTCTTTTGAAAATTCGAAGTAAATGTTTAGGCATGATATTTAACCACCAGGCTAATCTCTTTAGTGTTAGCAGTCCTTATGGACGAGAGTTTACTGCTTAAAAAAGGTAGCTCATGTTAATATTTGGTCATATTAATTGTGTGTTTTAAGCATGACTCAGTGGCTGCCATGGCAACTTCTAGCCAACGCCTTTGCCATGACTACTCCCATCTTTCAAACATGCCTTTTCTTCTATGCACTGTACTTTTTAAAACCTGTGTGTCTTTAACTCATACAGAAAACACAGAAGTGCTCAGCAGAGGTTTTCTTTCCACAAGGAGAAGGGCCACTCTTAGCAGAAGTTCAGGCCTCGCCGTGTGACGAACTGCTTCACATCGACACAAAACTTCAGGAGGAGGCCTTATATCAGCAGTACAGGAATAATCAAAGCCTGCTTTCGGCACAGAATTTACCTGGTATGTTCAGTCAATCAAAAGCTTTCAGATTTTTGTCCCCAGGCAACGCAGAAGGGCAGATATCATACAACCTGAACCACCTGATATTTCAGCATCGTGTTAAATCAGCTATTGCTTAATTCTGTAATTTCCTTATCTCCATAAAGGATGACCACATTACAAAAAGATATATGCTGCAAGAATGTGGCATAATCACACTCTGTGCTAACTTCTTTCAGATAGCTACGGTCACATTGAGCCTGACATGAAACCTTTCTGGCACCTTGCCATTGTGGCCTCCAGCTTTATCATGCTGAAAGAATCCACAGAAAACACTCTGTACAACCTGGCTCAGGTGGCCAGCATCAAACAGCTGGTAGGTCGTTTCATCTTTTGTTATATGTTGGGTTAATTGTTTGATTTTTGCAACAGTACAAGAACTTTGATTTTTAAAAGCTAAATAAGCACTTGGTCTACAGCCGGGTTAAGTGACTGATGACATAAAAATGAGAATTTGAAATAATTTAAAAGGAAGTACATAAATGATATAATAATGAAGTATCATGAAAAATGAAACGCAAAAGATCTTCTTGTGGGTAATATTTTTACAAGTTGCTCTTACTATTCTTTGTGGTGATGATGTAAATCTTTTTTACAATGTTAATTTTGTTGTAAATGGTAATTTGGTAACATTGTGTTGGTAAAGGGTATGCATTTCATAAGCTACTAGCTTCTACCTTCACCCTTTTTTTTTTCTTTTTTCATCTTCTTTTTGTATTTTTTTTAAATGTTTCGTTTACTTTCACAATGCCGAAATAAATAAACAAATAAATAAAGTGGTAATAATAATAATAATAACAACTTTTTTTTTTATTTTCCTTGTTCTTGCACTGTTATCTTTGTCTGTGTATTGGACCTGCACTCTGTGTTTTCTACTAATTTTAAATAAAGTTCCAAAACAAAAAAGAGGTTCTGCATATTAGAGTCTCCACAAACTTCTAAACATTTAGTTATTACGCCTACAACATCGATTTTCTAAACAAAATACTCTAAAGTTGCTCAGTAGTTGAAAATTAAATCTGTTACAGATTTTTTAAACCCTTTGAATATTTTTTTCTTGTCCACTGCAGGCAACTGAGAACGAGCAGCTGAAGTTTGAATGTCACGTACTGCTGCACGAGATGGTGTCTCAGGTAAAAACCCTTATTATAAAACTTTTAATAAAGCAGTCAATTTGAGAACTGCAGCTAACACTTAATTCTACATTCAAACTGATTCCTGAAACATTTAAATTTAATTTTTGCAGGAAATCCCTCAGTGGAAGCTGCAGTTCACCTGGTCTTCTGCAGGGGGCGTCAACGTGCTGGAGAAGGAGCAACTGCCTCACTGCCACAGTTGTGAAAAAGCTCAAAACTCAAGCTAAAACTGTTGTCATTCACTACACTGCCTTAACTACATCTCATACTCAAATATTGCATCTTCATGTCTTTAAGATGATGCCACAAAAACTAAATCAAGTGTGCTGTTGATTCATGCAGCACAAAAACCTTCAAAAGCTGCAGTTCATACTCAATAAATTTTTACATTAACATTTCTAGTGTTTTAAGCCTGGTTCAACAGTTTGAACGGACTAACAACGTCTCAGGTTTGTGTGTGTGTGTTTAGCAGATTGGAGCTTACGATACAGGACTGCTGATTGTCTCTCTGAAGGCAACTTTGGGTTTACCCATCACACAGGGACAGTTGTACTCTCTCTCCATCCTCTGGAACAACCAGAACAAGGAAACAGTCACAGTTAAAGCAAGGTAGACAAAAACTTAAATCTGTATTTTGTTGATCCATTTGAACATTTATTTAATATGAAAAAGTTCAAGGAGAATGATTTTCATTGTTGAAAAAAACATAAAAATATCTAGAATCTGATGGCAACACTGACAAAAGCTTAGGACAAATGCATATTCATCACTGCTGCTTCACACTTTACATATTTCAATCATCGCTCAGGGGCTTCACAGTAGTTCACTATCATTACCAGTCTGGGAACTTGAACCTGAGTCTAGAATCTAGGTTAGAAGGGTGGACCAAAGTCTACCCTTTTAACCTCTAGCCTATCAATCACCTGAATAGAAGACAGACAAGTAAATGCACACCAAGTCTACAAAGCTGCGCTGTTGATTCTGCTGAAATAACCTCAGACTCCCTTCAAAAGATGTCAACTTGTTAGTAGTAAATGCTCCTTCACAACTACAATATATGCCCTGCACCCCATACCATCACAAACGCTGAGTTTTACATCTTTTGCTGAAAACATCCTCGATGGTCTTTCCTATTCTTGGCATGCAGCCGAAATGTGGACTCATCTGACACCAGAACACACCTATCCACAGTCTTTCGGGCCATCTGAGATGAACTTGTAAACTCAGCAGCATTATTGAGCATGATTAATGGCTGCCTTCTTGTGTAATTTGTGTAATACAGTTTCAGCTTACATTTCTGCATGCAGCAGCAGAATACGCTGAGTGCAAATGTTTGTTTTTTCGTTTTGGATGGAATGGAAACACTAAGCCTTTGGTGGAGGCTCCACCCAAACATGACACCCTCATTTGGCACTAGTTTATGTGCTGACTGGAAGATTAACTTCCTTAAAGGGAGGCAAGGAACAATTCAAAGAGCTTTGTATAAAACATTAAAAGTATTACAGCAGAGTGCAGAAGAAGCATAAAAAATACCTGAGGAGAAACAAAATCATACTAAGACATAATGCTTGACTTGCATATAAACTCTTTATCTGCACTCTCGCAACTTTGAGTGTTACTGGAATTAAATTTGAGAACTTCAATTAAACTGGACATACATTAAAAATCATGTTCTTTAAACATTTGTCTGTTAAATGTTCAAATTACTCAACAAATTACAGACATTAGTTTTTGTTTGATTTTAGAAAATTTCTCAACTTTCCAGGGGATGAGGTTCATATGCTGAGGTCAGATGGAGCTCAGTGGCATCGAGTTACTGATGCAGCAGCATCTCTTAGCTACCGTTATTTACTAAATTAGGAAGTTTTTCTTTTTCAGAGAACTTATGATGGATCTGTTTAATCTAGCATTTACCTGGGAGTAGATTTCAAGATGCAGCTCGCCCATGCCTGAAATGATGGTTTCCTTGCTCTCAGTGTCATAATGCACTCTAAATGTGGGATCTTCTCTGCTGAAGCGGTTGATGCCTTTGGAGAATTTATCCAGATCATTCTGGTTGAACAAGATCATAATAAGAATGAGCTGAGGGATGATTGTAAAACAGTATTTAGAGGTAGGAAGTAAATTTTTACCTTGTTGGCTGGCTTAATGGCCATAGAAATGACAGGCTCTGGGATGTGAATGGACTCCTGTCGGACCAAAGTGAAAACAAATTAACCAAAGATGCAGCTCACCTCTTGAAATAAGATAAGTCGCAGGTTTCTTGCTCATTCACCGCGCTTTCGCACAGTGAATACATTTAAGCCACTCACCATGGAGAGATTAGCACTAGTCTTGGATGTAAAAGTGTCTCCACTGGCGCAATCTATCCCAAACAATGCACAGATATCTCCTGCATAAACTTCATCCACATCCTTAAAAAAGCAGCGACAGAAAGAAGCAAACATGAATAACAGAAATAAGAGGATAAAATGTTAAATCCAGGACAGTTAGTCATAACCTTTATTAAAATAGCCCAATGTCTTGTTTTGATGCAAGAAACTTGGGTGGAAATGTGTTATTCTGGTATCAGATGAGGGATGTGGTTATTATCTAAACACTAAACTGAAGTAAAAAGAAGAACTTGAACATTCTGACCAGTCATGCTTCTCTGCTATCTGAACTGCAAACCACAGATGGAAAACTGTAACCTATACACCCTGCTGACGTATGCAGATTGCTTCTTACCTCCATCTGATCAGCATGGAGACGCACAAGCCTCTGAACTCTGACTCTTTTGCCTGTGCGTGTGTTGTAGATGTATTCTCCCTTCTTCAAACAGCCCTGATACACCCGTACATATGTCAGCTGACCAAACCTGCCGGCCTGTAAATGAGAACAAACACAAGAAACAACAAAGTGTGACAGACTGAGACCTTCCTGTTGTGCAAAAGTAACAAAGAGGCTGAACAAATATCTTTTTTAAAGTCATGTACCTCTAGCTTAAAGGCCAGACCAACATAGGGGTTTGCAGTGTCTCTTGTTGGGTCCATTTCAATCTTTGAGGTTTCTGTGGACTCTCTGTTTGAAAAAGTGAAAACAGAATATCAGATGTATTTAAATTTAGTGTTATCTCAAAGAGAAACTGTGAGAATGCAAATTTCAAGCAACTAGATACGCACTCATCATTTAGGATGGCGTAGTTTTTTACTTCACTGGGGTTCGGCAGATAATCCAGGACCGCGTCCAGTAGAGGCTGGACGCCTTTATTCTTCAGTGCTGTGCCCACCAACACGGGGGTGAAGAGTCGCTGTACTGTGGCCCTGCGGATCGCAGCCTGGAAGACAATGAGATGAAAAGTGACAGATTATCTCCAGTTTATTAATTCAATATGCTCAGATGTGCAGTATGAGTAATTTGAAAGATTTTTTTTAAAATGAGGAAGGTCAATGACAGACAGCATAGCATGGTTCACCAAAATATAGTTTGCAGAAGAAAAGAAAAAAAAGAAAAGAGAAGAAAACTTTATTGTCTGTCCCCAATGGTGAGAAAAATTATTGTTTAAAATTCTTCTAGTTATTTCCGATACCAGAATTATTAGGATAATTTCATTAGTTATTGATCCATCAAAAATTTCTAACTTATTTAAAGATGGTTTAATATATGGCAGAAGAGAGGGATACACAGTCATACAAACTTGACTCTTTCTGGTTATTGTAGACTGTACATGTAACATGGAAGCACCTTCACTTTCAAGTGGGGTGTCAATCAAAAGCTAAGGATGCTGGAGCTATTTTCTAATTACCATACCTGGACTAATGACTAAAAATAAAAGATTAGGCAATAATGACAATGATTTAATAGCAATCTGTTAGACTATATTGGGAATTTATATTTTTATTGTAGTAGTCACTGTTTCTACCTGCTGTGGTCACTTTTTTCATATTCTGAAATTCCTAATATTTTACAGCTTTGCTAACATGTTTCTTCTCTTTGAGGACACAAACCTTCAGGTTTTCTATGGTTGGAACCTTCTCCTCCAGGAACATCTCCCCCAAGAATTCATCAGCATTAGCAACACACTCCACCAGCTCCTGCCTCCGGTCTGCGGCTTCAGCTCGAAAATCAGCAGGAATATCATCATAGCGGATGTTTTGACTGTGGAGGAAAAAACAGTTTGAATTTATGTGATGCTGATCTTGTTAGTTTTGCTGCTGCTATGTGTATGTTTTCTGTTTCTCTTCTGTAAGCAATACATTTATGCAACTGGACAGATAATAACCAAAACATTACCCATATGGCCCATCAAAGTATATGCTCCGCTCTTCTATAAGGTCAATGATACCATGCATGTTCCCCTCCAGGCCGATGGGGATGTTCACAAATGCTGTGTTGTGGTTAAGTTTAGATCTGAAGAAAAAAACGTGATAAAAACTCATTAAATCACTTTTCTTTACCACATATAGTTCAGTTCAGACTGTTTTATTTATCCCAATTTTACAATTCATTTGCAGCTTTCTAACAACATTCACTGCCTGGCCAAAAAAAACAAACAAACACAGATGCCACAAAAAAATAAATGAATAAATAAAATAAAAGTAAATAACGAAGGTCACACACTAATATTTTGTTGTACCGCCTTTAGCTTTGATTACGGCACTTTGGCATTGTTTTGCTAAGCTTTGGCAATGTCACAAGACTTATTTCCATCCAGTTTTACATTAATTTTTCACCAAGATTTTCTATTGATGATGGGAGAGCCGACCACTGCACAAAGCCTTCTCCAGCACATCCCAAAGATTCTCAGTAGGGTTCAGGTCTGGACTCAATGGTGTGAAAATGTGTGAAAATGATGTCACAATTTGAGCCTGATGAATTCTGGCATTGTCCTCTTGGAATACGACCATGCTGTCAGGGAAGAAAAACTCCACTGATGGAACAACCTGCTCATTCAGTATATTCAGGTAATCAGCTGAGCCTTTCTTTGGACACCTAATGTTGCTGGGCCTAAACCTGACCAACTGCAGCAACCACAGATCATAGCACCCACTCCACAGGCTTTAGGCGCTAGACATGATAGGCTGATGAAATGATGCACTTTCTTCTTACCCTGATGCTCCCATCGCTCTGTAACAGGGTAAATCTAGACTCAACAGACCACATGACCTTCTATTGCTCCAGAGTCTAATCTTTATGCTCCCTAGCAAATTGAAGCCTTTTTCTCAGGCTGGCCTGACTGATTAGTGGTTTTCTTATGGCTGCACATCTGTCCCAGTTCCCTTCACATTGTGTGTGTGGAAATGTTCTTATTTTCACTATTAAACATATTCCCTTAGTTCTACTGTTGTTTTTCTTTGATTTGATTTAACCAAACGCTTAAGTGATTGCAGATCGCGATCATTTAGGATTTTTTTTTTTTTTTTTTACCACATTTCCTGGAAGACAATGGTTTCTCACTATCCTTCCAGTTTTAATGTGTTGAACAGTTCTTACATTTGCTTAGTTAAATCTTATTTTTTGGCCAGGCAATGTACAAACAAAGATCATTGAAAGGATCAGTGATCATAATCTCACCAAAGGAAACATTAAGAAGCATATAGGCATATAAGTGATACCTCATCTGTTGCAGGGCTCGGTTGGGGTTTGCTCCCATTCGGTCCAACTTGTTTATAAAGGTGAGAAAGGGTACATTGTAGCGTTTCATCTGTCTGTTTACAGTCATGGTCTGACACTGGACACCTCCCACTGCACACAGAACCAGCACAGCTCCGTCTAGCACACGCAGTGCTCGCTCCACTTCGATAGTAAAGTCTACGTGACCTGTGGAAATATACTAAGATGAAATCAGAAATACAACACTGTCCATATAATTATGTTGTGCTTCCACATTATGCACACCAATACTCCCAGATCTGTTAGACACCATCTTTGCATCCAGGTGAGCAAAGTGACTTGGAAACTGTTGAATTACCCATCTATTATCATCAATTTTCAGGGTTCTGTTATTCAGCCTGTATCTCATAACAATTATCCTAGAATGGCAATGAATAAGTATTTTTCTTTTGAGCACCATATCCAGCAATTTGTACAAAAACTGACATCCAAAAAAGGTTTATTTCTGCTTTCTGTACCCAGATCCAAAACATATTTTGGGAAACAATGACACTAAATTAGCTTCACAACTGCTTTAAATTAAAGATGTGTATCTCACTGACAGGCAGATACATTGCGATGCATAAACATAATAATTTTATCTGTCCTTGGACTAATTTTGCCAAAAAATATCTTAAATGAGTTTTAATACCTGGTGTGTCAATTATATTGATGTTGTGGTTCTTCCACATGGTGTATGTAGCAGCAGATTGAATAGTGATGCCTCTCTGTCTCTCCAGCTCCATAGAGTCCATAGTGGCTCCAACACCATCCTTCCCTTTCACCTGCACGCCACAGCAAGGAAAGCAGCTTATAAACTCAGTCGTTTGTTTGAACGGCCAGAAAAAAAAGATAAATTAATTCAGAAACGCTATTCATCCTGGCACTTACCTCGTGAATCTCCGCTATCCTGCCAGTATAGTAAAGGACCCTCTCTGTCAGGGTGGTCTTCCCCGAGTCAATGTGAGCGGATATTCCGATGTTGCGTATCCTCTCATTGGGGAAAACGCCGGAGGTGCACGTCCGACAGCTGTTAATGAGCACCTTGGTACATGGAAGAGAAGATCAATACTCAAAGCCGTTTTTGTTTGCTTAGAGATTGTGACATGAAAGGGACTGATGTAGAAAAGCTCGACAGGTCATTGAATTCACATTAGATAATGTTACCTTTTTAAGTGTAACGCTTCCTGGTGCCAAAAAATGCGTTTTTGTCAAAAGCAGTCCTGCTTTTAGTATTCCCATTTTGCCAACACCTCTGTGGAGTAAAGAGTGGTTTTAATCCTGATTCAATACAACCCCAACTCTACGGACAACCCGGTGAATGTCACGCCGGGGCCCTGATTCTCAGTTGTGAAACACAACTTCCGCATCTACGGGAACCCAACATGTCCAAAAACACTGACGTTTGCCTTTATCCTGAAAACAACAAAACTGCGAATTGACAGGGTAATGTAGACGACAGTTCTTTCCATTTAAAACCAAACAACAATTTTTAAAAGCACAAACTTTGAAATGACTATTAAAACACACATGGGCCAAAAGGCAAACGTTGCTTTCAAACGCTATCAGACGCGTCCCTGAAATTGAGACCAAGAGAAATCAAGAGAAACTGTCATTTGATAATAATTGTAAAAGAGCATGGTGGGATTTGAATACAGTTTCAAACTCTAAGTAACTGAGTATAGTAATAATAAAGTACATAAGGAAAAAAACAAATTTAGTAGAAGTCTGGTTCAAGACTGTGAAATTTAGCACCATTTACTTATCTTTACTTATTTACATCTTTCAAAGGTCTGTTTTATTACCTTGTAATATGTTTAATTATTTTTCAGTGCCACTTGTCTAAATTGTCACAGAAGAAAGACGGACAGTAATCAAAGCCCAACAACAAATTTGAGTAATTCAGTCTGCCTATGTCAACAAATTTCAAATTTCAAACAAAAAGTCCATTATTATTTTGAGTTTATATTTTAAGTTTACTTTCAAAGTCGATATACCTTCCTAGACAATAAGACAAACCAAGTAATCGGGATTTAAGAGCTTCAAATCTGTTAATTCCCGTAACACTTAAAGGTAGCACCGTCAAATTCACTGGTCTGCCTCCCTCGTGGTTTTCTGTCCCACTGTAATATTTTATTAGAAACAGTTATAAGCTATATCTATATAATTTGGGTTTCATTGCTTTACTTATGTTTTGCTCCAGCAAAATCGTAATTCTTATGTTTATGACAACAGCTGCGTTTTAACCACGTTGACAGCGGTTTGTAAGCTAATCTGGGTGACTGAAGGTGTCGCTTGAAGTAACCTGAAGGAGCCTGAGAGGGCGGCCCACGTTTTGCGGAACGTTTCCTCTTTTTCCTCAGCCGCATGCTGTTACTACACACATCAGCATTTGACTCTGACTTGTTTAACAGAGAAGCCGCAAACACATCATCTCCCCACTCCCTGCTGTGAAGTTTAAACCTCCACATCGCTGTCAGCCTTTTAACAGCTGCTTAACTGAGACAATAAAGAAAGATCTGTTGGGTAAGTTTGGATAAACTTCCTTTTAAGAAGATGACAGTTATCGTTTTTGTTAAATTACTGGTTAGCTAAACTGCATGTGTGGCAAAATAAATGCCTCCGCGTTACTTTAATGTTTTTGTAGACTAGAATAAAACGGACAATTTATTGTTAAATTCACAAGGTAGCATTTGGTAAAAACTAATATTTGTTCTTTAAACAAATATATCACCAAACCGTCACATAATAAGGAGTGTCTACATTTTCCATTGTGCCCACCCGCTTGAACAAACTAATTATAAGTGATGATATAGTAGCCTACTGTTTGATTTAACTTACCTGTACTGTTCTGACATCTTAGATCATTTTAGTGTTTTATAGGTCTGCTGTGAAATGACCAACTTCCCATAAAGTATGTGAAGTGTTCTAAGTGGGTGTGGATGGATGCATGAGTACATTCAGTCCATGTTAGAATGGCACATGACTTTCAGTCACTCACCCTGCTGTTTTGATGGAAATCTTATGAGAAAGAGACTCAAGTGTTTGTAATATGAATGCTACAACTCTAGGAGAATATAGATATACAAAACATGCAACACAATGCAGTGCTGCCCCAGTCTGAAACACATTTCTCTCTGATTAACTTTTGCAGATGACAAAACATTACGTTGCATGTGCTTCAAGTCTAAAGCATAAGAACTATTTGTCTTTGTCCTCAAATTAAACAAAAGATGGCAACATTCTCCATACTGGTAACCAAGGCTCCACTTCTTGGTGACCTCTGGAAACCCAGGTGTGAGTCATTATGTGAGATTAATTATGATTTTAAGAATTACACAAGAATGCACTTGAGTGTGCATTTTTGTGTTGTTCACCATGACCTGTTATTTCCATTGTTGCGTTTCCTGTCTCATTTCCTTTCTGTGAGCTTTCCTCCTGACAGCAGAGTGACTACAGTTCTGTCACATTCATGACTGTGGATGAGATTTAACAGGTTCTCACTTCAGTTTGTCGAGTGCAGATTATGTTAAATTGTATTGTCATACTGTGAATTTTGTATTTAAAGAAAGCTACCATTGACAGCAGTTTGTGAATAGTTATGGGTACAGCAATATGTTCCACTTTTTAAATATTAGAGACAATCTTTAAGTTAAAAGCCACATACTGTTTATATTTGCATTGTTTGAGGTGTAAACTTTGTTGGAAAGCTGCTTGCACTGCTTGAAGCAATCTTTGATTTAATTCAAACAAATCAAAATGGGAAAATTTGGTTTAGAGAAAACCAAAATGCACTTTGCACTATATAGTGACAAAAGACCTTTTGGAAATCAGTAAAATTGAAAATTGTGGTTAATTTTAGCTTATTATTATCATTATTTCATTTTATTTTATTTTTATATATATATATATATATATATATTTACATTTTTTGTAGGGTGAATGTATAGGGGTTTCGGACGTCAAGAAATCTTGTTCTCTGTGAAACAGTGTTGTCTCATTGTCTTAACAGATTAGGTATCACAAATAGTTTTAGCTGCTGCCATGTATGGTGACTTTATGCATAATACAGGTTCCTCGAGATATTTCTCATAAAGCACTGTTAAGATAGCGATCAAAGTCTAAAGAAAACTCATCTGTATAAAAGCAGGACACAGTAGGGCAGTACCACACTGATTTAAACTCTGTGGATCCTTGAATTACATTTTATTCTGTTTTTTTTCTCCTTATAGGTTCCCATCTGTCACGTTTTCTAGTAAATCATATTGTGCAGTTTTAGTCCTAAACAGTGCTGCAGCCATACAATACGAAAGTAAGAATAAATCAGATGACATTCTCGAGTTTTGAATTTATTTATTTAATTTAATTTATTTATTTATATCAATCTAAGTTCTCCTAAATGTTTGTTGTTTGGAATTAATATGTTGAGCTACTAAACTATTCATCTTCTGGTTGTTCTCACAGATCTGAACAATCTCACCGCGGTGGATCAATTTAAGATTGTCCTACAGCACTTCATGGACCGATGACTAATGGCTGACTGTAAATGGCATGAATCATTATATAAGTTGCTTATTTATTTAATAACTCAATGAGGGTGTGTCTGTGTTGCCGCTACTACTACGGCATGCAGGATGGGCCAAACGCGCTCTGATCTATCTCACAGCACTGCCACCCCTGGCAGAGCGAAATGGAAAGCAGACGAGAAAGCTAATCGACTTCGTATCAGCACATTTAGAAGCGAAAAGAAGCAGCGGAATGAGCAGTTGAACAGGAATCCGATGAAAAATAAAGTGTTATCGTGTTTGGGAAGGAGAAAGCGAGACTCCAGCCAATCTGAAGCGGATTTAGGTTGCGGAAACGCAGCCGCGGATCCAGCAAGGCGCCGCGGCCACAGAGTGGGAAAGTTGCCCAGGGACGAGGTTGTGTCGGCAGTAGGAGAGCATCGAGCAGCACCGGGTTGTTTTGAGACTCCATCAGGCCCAGGTGAAAATGTCGAAGCTTTCAAGCTCTCCCTGAACCGAGAGGCATCGCCTGGCCCGTCCGATGCGTCGGGCTTGGAAACGCGGAGCGCTGAAGTTACAAGTGCGGGCAGCGAGGAGCAGAGACCCGTGCGAGAGGACAATGCCTCGTATCCCCCAACGAGGGCCATGGAAGAGCAGCCACTGGGGGGAAGCAGCCAGGATCCCATTGTGTCTGAGTTCAGGGTGTTTACTGACACTAATCTGAGTTTAGCTCCGCTTCCCACCTCTGATCCGGACACTGAAAGGACTTTGTCCAGCTTGCCCCCGGGTCAACATTTGGATGATGCACCATTGACAAAGAAGGATCACGTTGAAGCTAAAATGACAAAAACTGACTGTAGCAAGCTTTCATGTCCATCCAAAGCCGTCAATGACCAGAATAAATGCTTTCCGACTAAAACTGAGAGCCTAAATGACTCTGATCAGACCCACCAGGGTCCCCCAGGAGGCCAGAGTTTTCCAGGAACCATACCGAAACTAATCATAACAAGAGACCCCAGTCCTATCTGCCCCCAAGAGACGACGGACCTGCTGACGGTCCGAAAGGAGCTCCCCTCTGGCTCATGTCTGGAAGCTCATCCCGATGACGAGTCTCCCTGCTCGGACAGCGGCTGTGGAGGGTCCCCAGCTTTGATGCGCTCCCTGAGGAAGCTGTCCAACTCATCTTCAATAGGCCTTTCCTCAGCCTCGTCCTTCGAGGAGTCTGAGGACGACTACACCGGCAGCGACATCGAGTCCAGTCTGTCTCCGGCCCGGTCTCTGTGCAGTCCGGATGACGGCACGGGGGTAAGTGTCTTTACCAACACAAGAAAATGTTTGCTGTGCACTTATTACTAATCACATAAAACATCTGATCCTCTTTGTTTGATTTTACTGTATCAGAAAACTCAGCTGTGTTCTCACAGAAAATCTTAAACTTTAGCTGCCAAAAATGGGAAATGCAAATATTGCTCAATCTACCATTTAACTCGATAGACTTACAGTGTGTGCTAACGGCCATTCACTCCCACTTATTGGACCATAATGTCTGTTGTAACATAACAGAAGTCCAAAAGCGAGTACACTTTGCGTAGAAGAAATGCAGGGTAACACACCTACATGGTTTTAGCCACAGGCACTCTTACTCATCAGATAACTCAGAAGACCAATACCCACATTCTTATATTCCCATATTTACTGCAGGCATTTTCCCAGCTTCTGTGCAGTATCAAATGCAAAACAACAATCATATAGCTCTGTGCAATCTGTGTCAGAGTGGTAGTTAGATTCTAGGATGTGACATCTTTGAAGTGCTATTGTGTAGATTTAAAAGACAAATCTGTCATTCAAGAGTTTTTTCTATAGTTCCCTACATTTGGTTGGTGGGGATTGGTGTGACAAATTTAAGAAAAGGTAACAACAAAAAACTGTGTTTTAAAGTAGTGGTACGGTTCAGAGATTTAAATGCTGGACTCGCATCTTCTTGATAGCAAATGATGACTACAACACAGATAAAAGAAAGGAGAGGAAACTGACACTTTGAACCCCACCACCATGCCCTTCGGCATCACTATGCCTCATGATCACATGGCTTTGATGAGCTCATACTAGAGCCATTTAAATACTGTGAGCACATTATGGTAGCCTATTTGTTTATCCTCTGATTACATCTTCCACTTTGGACTATAAGTAGAATTCACAGATGCCATCAAAGTTAGGTTGAAACCCTAGAGGCTTTAATGTTGTCCAGCAGCCAGACACAAGACTTAGTTTATAGTTTCCCAGAAAGCTTTGATGCACTGTTTACAAGTCATGCTTAGTGTGTTATTAAAACAGGATGTCTCTGTAGGTGACAGCCTTTCAGTGTCTTTACTTCTCTTCTTGGCAGCATGTGAATCCTGAATGTCCAGGTTTTCTGTCTGGACAACATCATCGTAGAAAACCTTGTGGGTGCTGCTTTGCTTTTCATACTGCAGTGTGCAGAAGATAGAAACCTGGCAGTAGTTGTGGCCTGATGTTAGAAAAGCTAAAAAGTCTGACTTTATGGTAGCAATTTGAGCAACATTTATTAGTTGAGAGCCACCTTTAAAAATTTCTGTATTGTCTTTTGCTTTTTTTTTTTTTGCTCTAATAACGTGTCTGTTGCTGTGGTTCATACCTGTGTGGCACATGTGCTCAGATTGAGGTAAATTGATTTTAAGAAATTAAAGTTAAGTAATCAGCATATCATGTAGATACACATTTCTTCACATGTTCCACTTATTTATTTACTACCAAATACAGTAATGATGTTTTGAATCATCAGATCGGTGGTCAGTGTCATTTCCAGGTTGTACTTATAATCAGGAAATGAGCAACCTAAGGAGTTGCACTTCAGCTATTGTAAATAACAGGATGACGCGAGCCGGTGGTTTCTGATAAGAGCAGGTTTTAATGGGCATGTTTTGTCCTCTTGCAGCTGAGTTAAATCCGCTGTTTGTTTTAATTAGCAGACAGAGGGTGTGTATTTGTTTATTGGCTTTAAATGGCCATGGATTCCTGTCACCCTCCAGACAAAGCTTACTTCTACATTTTTCCCTCTGTGACGTGAGAAGATATTTGTTCACACATGAACACACGCACGCTTGCAACTATGTTGGCTTGCATTCAGAGTTGTGTGTGTGTGTCATGGAAAATTAGGCTGAAAGCTGAACTGGTTGCTAGGCGACATCTTTGCCATATATGGTACTTTTTTTTTTCTCTTGTCTTCTCACTGTTGCAGACAGTATCTGCACTGTCCCTGACATTTGAATGCTGTTAGACGTAAATTCCTACACAACTCTGTTGATCAAAGTATGTTGTATTGTTTTATCAGATTATTTCTTAAGACACATTTTTTCCCCTCTTCATTTGGTTTTTATCAAAACTTAATATTTTCCTCTGATACAACATGAGACATACTGTGCCATGGAACAGAAAACAAATAGAAAACCAAGGTAAGCAGGCAAAAGACGGAGCAGAAACAAGCAAAAATATAGACTGAAACTTGGAACACATAGCCTACACATGGGGATTATTCTTATTTATGCATGCTTATTCACTCATGAGCCACAATTGCAGACTTGTAGTCCATCCCACATATCACTCCCACGGCACTTACACACAACATCCACGCTGAAAGTTAGAAGAAATCCAGCACATGCTTGTTATTTTTGTCCTCCTTTCAAATAGATATATTTTATAATAACAGTAAACAGTATTACAGTAAATCATCCACTATCTCATTTTGACAAAACTCAAAATTGGGTATGCAGCACTTACAGTTTTCAGCTCTATTAGTTTGGTAAGAGAAGCAATACCACATAAAAAAAACTCTATTACAAGCAAGCCTTTATTAACATTTTTAATAAAAGTGGGTAACATCCACAATGACAGCAGGGTTTAACATTATATCACATTATATTGCATCATTTGGTTTCCATTACTGGTGCATTATTGTGTAAGTAGTTCTATACTTTCGTAGCATAGAGTGGAGCTACATGTAATTATACTTTTAATAAGAAAAATTAATCTGCGACATTCAAAATGTTCTGCAAGCTTTGTTTATACAAATACAATGAAGTGTTTGATGACTGAAATGCAAAAGTAAAAAAAAAAACTAAAGTCAGTATTTGAACTGATTGAATTCAGTACCTACATTCAATCATTGATGGAAATCTACCAAGGTCTATTTTTTTTCTTGCTCCTTTATGTCTCTTCTATAAAGATGTTTTTAATTGCTTGAAAGCTCTGCCACCTTTTTGTGTGTTCATCAACATCTGAGCTGCTTGAAGGTTATAAACATCAGAAAAAGGGAAAGGGATGTGGTTTGTATCATCTAGTTTTGAGAAAAGTGCTCTAACTGTACCTTTATAAAACATCTGTGTATGCATGTTTTGTCACTCCTCTAGCTGATGATAGTTGTCTGACAGGTTCTTTGTAGCACACACACCTCTGTACATTACAGAATAACTTGTCCTGCAGACAAAGGGAGAGTACTGGGAGGGTATGGAGAGGCCTGTTGTCCCTACCCCCATGCTGTCGTGTCAGTTGATAGTCTGACAGGAGATTGGCTCAGCATGGAGCACAGGATTGGCCCTAGGGGGGTTAGAGGACGTGAGGGAGGAGAAGAAAGGTTACTGAGAGAGGAAGAAGACATATCATTGTGTGGAGGTTTGCACCTTCAGGGTAGTGGGGTGCAAGATTCTCAGGAAGAATGATACAAAGATGGGGCTAGTTCAAGCAAGATGGTTGAGAGAATAAGGACATCTCGAGGTTGGTTAGTGGATATGTTTGATGACAACTATAACAAATTGAGAAAGTGAAAAGGAAGGGAGGAGTGTAAAAGTGTTGAAACAGGAGAAATTGGGAATTGCAATAATCAAAGTGTAACAAGAAAGAAGCCAGAGTGATGCTTGCAGACTGACTGGAGCTCTTTAACTGGAATAAGACGGCACATTAGCAAGGAGCTGGGAGTGCATTCTGTTAAAGTGGGTTATAAATGACTGTGAAGACTGTCAGGCCAACGGGAAGGCACACATCCCAGGCAGTACTTGGCTGGAGAGACCCTGTGCTGATGGTGCAGAGTTTTTTGTGCTGGCTGCGCACTTGCTTCATCTCTGGGGTCATGTGCGCCTGTGTCAGCGGCTGCCTTCTCCTCCATTATTGCTCAGTTTGCCAGGTAAGAAATGCATTACTATAAACAGAGAGCAGAGGTATAGATCTAAATTCAGCGTACCTCTGCTGGACACTGAAATGTTTACGGATGTCATGCTTCTTCAGATAGCAGATGTTAAGGTAGATAATACCAAATACAGATGGCGGGTGTGAGTATTCAAATGTGATGTTTACAGCTCGGTGTCTTGTCTGACAGTTTCTAGGCTCACATTCTGGGTTTTCTTCCATTGAGCTGTGATAAACTTTACCTGTGAACCAACCAAAAGGATCATCATGCTTCAAACTGTCATAGGTACTGCAGTCACTTCATTTCTCAAAATTTTATTTATTTGTTGAAACTACAAATAGTCTAGGTTTCGGTGGCTCAGTGTTAAAGGAATGAGGTCTACTTAATAAGAGGAAAATAGTGTATTTCTTGAGTGTAAAGGGGCTGATGTGCATGTGCTTTTAAATTGAAGAAGTTTTAAGAGAAGAACCTTGAAGGAGCGTTCTTGTAGTCAGCGTGACTTCACACATGTATGACCATTGTTACTGTACTGTAAACAGCAGAAGGACCCCAGCAGGAAACTGCTTGTGTGTGACGCTCAATGACAAGTACTGATATTCCTGGAATTCTAGTCCCAAAATCTTGAGCAAGGAGAGCCACACAAATCATAAAAGGTGAGATTGTGTTAAGCCAACACTGGAAACAATGGTTTCAACAGGCATGTGAGGGACTTGATTCAGGAAAAACTAATTTAACCTGAGAAAGAAAGGGGAAATATGTGGACAGTGCATGTTCTGTCAACATTAAGGCTTTGAAAAATCAGAAGTGGGTTTGGAAACGGAGAATGATGAAATAAAGCTCTGTGTTAGACGTCATGAGTTATGTAAAAGAGAAAGTGTTGTGATGGCAAAGGCTTGTGTGGGGTGCAGTGTGACCTTAATGTGTGGGATGGAGATGTTGTATAAGGAGTTTCTTCGGTGTAAAAGAAAACACCCTGCCTTTTATGCAACCATGAACTTTTATCATAACCTTTCAAAAACACCTTTGCGTCCAGCAGAAGTTTAGTTCTTGGGAGCGTTTTTATATAATGGATGTAAATGTAACACAGCACTTAAAGCTGCCGGCATGAAGGAATTGAAGAGCCAGTATCAATAAGAGGAGTGTAAGAGGAGAGGATGAAGCACCCCCCACAGTGACTTTCATCAGTCTCTGAGGTCTTCTTCAGGTGACAACAGATGCTGCTGATTAAAGCTAAGTCAAAAGAAGTTGAGGCTAAAGATTTGATGGGTAAACATGGTTTGTATTTGATCCACAAACACATCACATCAACAGTTATTTTTAGACTTTACTGATTTTCATTTTAAACTAATATTTATCTGTATACAGTTGCTACAGTTCGTTGTACGACACACAGGACCTGCCAAGTTTTTACATTTTCACATGTACACACAATATTGATGATGTACTTGCATTTCATCTGAAGCTGACCTCAGGGCACTAAACTGAGAGACACAGTATTTGCATACAGTCAAACATACTCTGCTCAGGTAACATGGAGAATAGAAAGAAGATATTTGCTCTTCATCCTCTCTGTCCATGACACTGGCTGAGTCTTCGTTCTCACGCTGTCTCGGTGCTCCATGAATCTTACACAACACGTTAATAACATCTAATAAAGCAGCTATTCTGACTAAAATAACTGAAATTTAGAGACTCTGAAGGTCAGAATCAAGGAAAGATTATCCGACTAACCCAGATTGTGTATTTTAAGGATGTAATAGAATAATTAAACAACAAAGAAATAAAATATATCCACCAAGAGAAGCATAATACCCGCATCACAACACCGGTGACTAAATTGGGGAAACTTAAAGGAGAAAAAAAGACATTTGTTGGAAGGTCAGATTTATAAAAATTATATGTGAGCACTATTCAAACACATGAATCAGCAGCCTGATTAACAGACAATCATTTCACACACTTTTTTCTTTCAGTGCATGCACAAGTCCGATATATGGCATGTGGTTTGACTGGTGCAACATGTCAACAGAAGAAAGAAGAATTTCTGTCATGTTGTAAATTCTGGCCTCCATATTGTACATTTGCTGAAATGTACTTGTGGTTTTGTTACAGTTCCAGGTCGCTGAGGTTATGTTAGGAGTTTAGCTGCTGATGTAACTAAAAATTGTGGCTATGTAGTATTCATTCTCACCTTTTCTCCACCTCTCACTGAAAATCCTGACATGGATGGGAGTGTTTGACAAAGTACAAACTGGTTGAATAGATGAGAGCATCACTGCCGTAGAACACAATGTTCTCGCTTCTGACCTGATTTTTCATGTCAAACATAAGGCATGTTGATTCATGATGTTATTACTAGACATTCTAGTTGTCTTTAAAAATTTAATTACATCCCACCTTTTGTTAAATAATTGTGTGTTCTTAATCGGACTAAACATTAAAAGTGGGATTGTAATTAAAAATTGAAGAGACAATAATAATTTACTTTTTTAAATCCTTTGGATCTTAAAATGTTTAAAGCCCTTATAAGCTACTTTAACTACAATGAAAGGATTAAACCTGGAGGAATGTTGATCTTTTTTAGCTTAGCATATTTCCTGTCATTTTTCCCTAACAAGCGGATATAGAAATCCTGTTTTGCTAAATCCATCAAACTCCTAAGTTACAAAACAGCCCTGCGTAAGCTTAAAGGCTTTTTTGTTCTTTTAAGGTGAACACAGACTCATATTTTCTGTGTGTGTTTGTATAAATTCTACATGAAGACCGTTTTATTGCAACATAATTTCAACAGAGCAGCAAGAGGAACACCCATTCACCGAAGTCACTGTTATAAAGTAATTATATTTATGATTATAGCCTCTTTGTGGTTTATCGCTCACATGAACCTGTGCTGACTTACATTTATTTATTTTTTTAATCAGGACTGTTTGTGTTTAACATCTAATTGCAGATGGAACTCATAAATGTTGTATGAATTACTTAAACGCACATTCACAAGGAGCCCAGAAAAATATTATGTGATATTACAGTTACGTTTTTTACATCTCTGACAAATAGTGACACACATTCCTGTCCATTTGTTGGGATTTTCCCTAAACACACATTTAATCAGTTCTTGTCATGTTCTTCTGAAGCTACTTGCGTCAAAGCTCCTGTTGTATGTTGTTCTGTCTTTGGTGTTTCCAAACACAGATGCCCATTACACACACTTGCACACTCATACAAACTTTCAGACAGTAAGGTTCTGTTTTACGACACCACTGTGGTGGCTTTAGTAAATGTTTTATGAATGGGCCTTGTCATGTACGCTGTGCACCTGGCCTTGGCTGATGGGGAGGGTTTGTCCAATGTTCTACTGATATATGTGTGTGTGTGTGTACACACTCAACAGGGTGTGTTTTCCTTTAATGAATAATCATTCCTTTGACCTGCATTTAACCGAGTGCTTTGTTAGAGCAGCTAAGAAAAATGTGTAATCTGATTAGCTAAGACTTCAGATTTGCTTTTTGTGTGACCACCCACACCTTTTTAAATAAGACGATGGAATTCCTTGTTTTTCTTTTTCCAGAATAAATCCTGGCAGAAGCTGAAGACCATGGTTCACTGGTCCCCATTTGTCGTGTCCTTCAAGAAGCGTTACCCATGGGTGCAGCTGGCCGGCCATGCAGGTATGCATAAATATCATAGTTCTTGCCAAGACTTGCAAGATAAGATTGGTGCCACTGTCATACTGTATGTATTTATTGAGGGTATATCTACAGCCAGCAGCCCTTGAATTTAGTTTATCAAAGACTGAAAATAGGGTGAAGCAGGTAGCCTAGCTCAGTCCAAAGGTAAGAAAATCTTCCAAACTGCACCTACAAAGCGGAGTCTCATATTCAGTGCACAGAGATGTCAGACTTCTCATTTAACTATCAGATAAAGCAGATTAAAAAGCTGAATTTTTAAAAGTTTTTTTTTTGTCTAATCCTCTCTCTGTTTCTTCAAGGTAACTTCCAGGCTGGAGAATATGGACGCCTCCTGAAGCGATATTGTGAGTGTGAGCAGCAGTGCCTGCAAAAGTTAATGAAGGACAGTCTGCGTCCCTATGTGCCTGGATATTATGGCGTGGTGCAGAGAGACGAACAGGACTATAACCTTATGGATGACTTGCTGGCTGAATTTGACTCTCCTTCCATTATGGACTGCAAGATGGGTAGCCGGTAAGATTCAGTGGTGTTAATGCGTGGGGTGACATTTTCTAGGACCACACTATCTGCAGGCAACAGTTTGTCAGAGCTTATCTTTGACTATGGGTATGATTTGGTGAACCTTGAAAATTAACCTTCATACACTGTTAATCCATAACACTTTTAACTCCCATTTTCTACTCAGCTGTGTATGAAGTCACACTGTATATGGAGTCGTCAAAGTCATTCACAGCAGTTAGGGGAAAAAAGTGCAATAAGACTTCAGCAAAAAAGTTAATTACATTATACATGACATTAAAACTAGGAACTCAGAAGAAAATAGAGTATGATTAAAAAGGGGAAAACAGGGAAGAAATAAAGTAAGAAGATGCACAAAAAGTTAGACAAAATAGATAATATATATTTACATTTCAGGACATACTTGGAGGAAGAGCTGATAAAAGCCAGAGAGCGCCCACGTCTGCGGAAGGACATGTTTGACAAGATGGTTGCAGTGGACCCCGGAGCCCCTACAGAGCAGGAGCGGGCTCAGCAAGGCGTCCTAAAACCCCGGTACATGCAGTGGAGGGAGACTCTCAGCTCCACCGCTACCCTGGGCTTTCGCATTGAAGGCATAAAGGTCAGAAGTCACCCTGAACATCCAGCACTATTAACATGCCTAACTGTAGGTCTCAGTGTTCCTTCAGGAGAATAAATAGTGCAGCATGTTTCTACAAGAAGTAAACCAATCAGCTGGAGTGAACACCTATTAGACATGACAGACCACATAGACTGGAGGGGAAATAGAAACCAGTCCTTAAAAAGATTTTGTTTGGACATGCAGCTGTGAAGGGGCTGTTTGTTCTTGTGATGATATATCCAGAGCTGGTTTTCAGGAGATAAAAAAAATATTTATTTGCATTCTATTCGGGAACAAATTATAAATATCTGATGTCACACGCGGGTATTTAGAGCTGCCTGTTGTGGCTTTATTTTTCAGTCCAGGAAGATTTTTAGCAGTCAAGCTCTGACATATTAAAATCAACTTTCTGTTGTCTTTCATTTTCACTTGTCCTGATAGGAATTTACATAATACATTTGATTACTGTCCCCATACAAATCAAAGTAACACTATAAAAGGAGAGATGTACAATTATGTTGTTATAAAATAATGTACATTATTTTATGTTTTTTGTTTTTTGTTTTTTTTGTAGAAAGCTGATGGAACTTGTAACACCAACTTTAAGAAGACTAAGTACAGAGAGCAAGTGATGCAGGCTTTGGACGACTTTGTTGATGGCAACACTCAGATTCTGGTATGTGTCTTGTTCAACGCTCATTTGTGTGTTCTTAAAAAAACAGCAAACTAACACATCTGGTTAGCTTAGTATTGGCACGAGAATGAAAAGAATCAACTGCAATGGCCCTTCAAGGGTAATAAAATCCACTTGTTATTCTGTGTTTGTTTATTCAGAACCTATTGTAGTCTGGCAAACAAACACCATGAGCAAGATTATGTACATATAAAAATATATATAAAATGTTCCTTTGTTAGTTTTTTTTTAGGTAGTTTTACTATACACTTGCTCTTAAGTGGACTTTTGTTTTTTTTAACAGAGCCAAGCAAACTCAGTGCTAACCAAAGTAGCATCATATTTACTTTCCAGACAGCAGTTGCTTAACATGTTGACCTGAAGAACATGAAGCTTTCAACTCAGTTTAATAAGAAAAAAGAACAAAACTTTATTTTTGCTCAGTTTTGCAACTTCCTCTGTTTGTTTTCATGTTCTGATTTCCTACATTTTTCTTTTTACTACTTTTCTTAGAAACTCTACCTGCAGCGGTTGGAGGAACTTCGCTCAGTCCTTGAGCAGTCAAACTTTTTCACAACACACGAGGTAAGAGACACTTTCTGTTTTCATTATTCCCAAACAAACCTGTTGTCCAAGTTGTAGATTTCTTATATCATCCCATCAGCTTTTGTACTGAATCGCTCACATACCAGAGCTCACCCGTCTCACTGGTTTCTCCATCACAGGTCGTAGGCAGCTCTCTTCTGTTTGTGCATGACACCTCTGGAAAGGCTAAAGTGTGGATGATTGACTTCGGGAAGACAGTTCCCCTGCCAGACTCTCGGACCCTGGACCACAGGACTCCATGGGCTGAGGGCAACAGGGAGGATGGCTACTTGTGGGGACTGGACAACCTCATAGACATATTCAGCAGTATGCTCCCTCAAACACCTTGAGAGGAGCACAAAAATCAGAAGACTGCAGGAAAAGATGTCCAGTATTTGGAGGAAAGACGAGGAAGAAAGAGATGAGACAAAGTGAGATTGGAAAAGGTTTTGTTCGTTTTTTTAAAGAGCCTTCCTATGATCCAAGTGTCTTAATCCGCTCATATCTACCTGTGTAAAGTGCAAAGCAAAAAAAAGGAAAAAATAAGCATGATTTCTATTGCAAAGTGGAATATCCAACTTGGGACTGATGATATGCATTATGTGGAGCTTCAGGTGCAGGTGACATGAGTAGAAGCAAACTGTGGAGGAAAGGACTTTAACCTTCAAGACTAACTTTTGTTACTTCAACTGTTCAGTTTCCTGAGAATGCAGTCCTCTAACTAAAGGACCTCTAACAATCACTTTTTCTGCAAAGACACTATTGCTCATGTCCCTCAAGAGCTCCCTCTCTTGATTCACAACGCACATAGCAATCACAGCCACGGGGATGATCCAGAGAAAAACCCTCTTTTGTTGTTCTTTACACAGCCCTTCAGAAGCATTTGAAATTTGAAGTTTTATTGTAATTATAGACCATTTTTGAAGTTTAATTACAGCAACACTAAAACGCTGGTGGTCCGACCATGTGTTAATTAACTCGGTGTGTAAATACAGCATAATTTAATCTTTTTGTTTTGGCTTTGGGATAACTTTTTTTTTGTACAACTTCTGTGCCTAGCATTTTTAGGATAGTAGTTTGATCATTCCAGTTCAGAGGATTTTCTCCACAGAGTTCACCCAAGTATAAACAGACTTCCATCATATCTTAAAATTTTGCTTTTATTAGAAACTGTGTTCTTAATTAGATTTTTCTATTAAATAATGTTTGGAACATTTTTCTTTTCCACACAAATGTATGGTAAGAAGCTTAGCAGCCATGTTTCTTTGGAATTTGTTGCACTATAGAGCCTCTCAAAGCCATTGAACAAAACAAGCAGTGCCTCGTGTCTTAAGATTGAAAGCGGCAGTAAAGTGCTGGGTTTACAGTCAACATGAATATAATTTTGTGTTCGATTCTCTCTGATCACTATTGTGTTAAGTTTTATGGTAAAGCAGTGGTGAGAGGGGTTAAATGAAACTGGAATTAAGTGAACCATCTATTTAGGCTTTAAAATGGTTTCACTTGATCACAAAACTGGAGATTTTTAAAGTAACTTGGAGTTTTTAAAGATGAGTCATACCTGAATACAAGAAAATTTCTTATAAACTTCATTTATAAGACATATGCTATAAACCACATTTAGCTACACTAAACTGGATATATATGGGTCTGCATTTGTAGTTTTCAACACAGTAAGCAAAGGAACATTGTTTGTTTAAATATCAGAGCAGGGCTTGTGAGCATATTTGGTATTCCATGCTTGGATGCAACAGGGTGGTCAGTCTTCCAGATGTCCTTTGATAGTGTCAAGCAGCTATTTTGGCATGTGTGTAGAGTTTGTTCACCCAGTACACAAACTTACACAAACCTGCAGACGTTCAACTTGATGAAATTGGAATTTTAATTCAGGAATTCAGATTTTTTTTTATCTCTGAAAAGTAGGCAAACTAGGGGAGAGGAATGCTTGTGTTTACAAAGTGTTAAAATTCTTTGCCCACAAATTCTCTATATTTGTAATGTGATAAGCTGTCAGGTTTTCAAACTGGGTGCTGCTTTCTAAGCAAGAGAACTGGATATGAAACATGTTTTGTATTTTAAAGGCAGTGTGTTTAACAGTTGCAAAACCTAAGACTGTGTGGTGGAAATTGTTAATAAAACCTGCTTTATCCAAGACGTGGATTAATAGGATTCTTTTTTTTCCCTCTCAAAGCACCTCTTCAAGTTCATAACTAAAATTCCGCAGATCTCACATTCAGTAAACATGATACCATAATTATTTTAAATTACTTTAATTTACATTCAGTCATTGAATGAAAATATATATTGTACTTCTATGCATTCATTTACTAAATTTATAGCAGCTACAAGGGGGAAAATACTCTGAATACTTTTGAATTTATTAAAAATAACGTCAACATAAAATAATCACTTATTTAAAATGTGTTACTTTGCTAATATAATTTCTCAACAGATAAAACTCTGCTGATCTCAGAGCAGTGTCACTTTCTACTGCCTCTTCTTGTGTGGAGCAACACCACCTGTCCAGCCAGCCCAGCCTCCACCCCTCCTTCAGGAACCACATACTGAGTCCCATCGTTGGCTCTCTGAGGATCCATCGTCCTCAGTTGCTCATTGCTCTCAGCGACAAGATCCAGACTCCACAGCTGGTAGCGTAGGCTTTTACCCTGCTTAGCCAGGATGTAAACCTCTCTGACTGCTGAGCTGCCGACAGGACAAGGACAGCTGTCGGTGGCAAGATCAAGCCATGGCAGGGTGGGATCAGCCTGAGTGTGAGCGCTGCTTACAATGCCCTGGTCCAAACCGAGGAGAACACCTGCAATCAAATTATAAGACATGCAAAGCAGTGCTGAAATTTAAAAACTGAAAAATATAAACAAGATAGTTAGAAAGAAAGTATCTTAGTGCATTTCCAGACATGTTAAATGCTTCAGTGGAGGTGCAAATCTAATTTATAGCTGAATTCTATTTGAAAAACTTTGTAACATTGACTGAAGGGGAAAGTTACCTCACTAACATCTGTTTAAAAAATAGATTAAACCAATTGTTTGGAGGATCTACAACAGGACTAATCACAGCTGGCAGCAGGTGACAGACTGAGTCCATCTAATACACCAGAGGGGCTTGAATGCATGTAAACTTAAAGTAACTTCTTACAATATTTCTCTAAAATATCCTAAAATATGATCAAATCTGAACTGCAGTCCTCAATGTAGATAAAGTGGAACCAAATTTAAACTATAAGAAACTAAAATATTACTTATTAATGTAAATTATCCAGTTTTACAAATCTGTCAGTGTGTCTAGTGTAACACTCCTGTGGAACAACTTGGAGTTTTAGATCATTCCTCAGAAAAAGCCTCAACTCCAGGGTGTTGGCAGGTTACTTCACATGAATGACTCACTTCAGGTCTTTTCATATTTCTGTTTGACTAAGGTTAGAACTTTGACTTAGTTATTCCAAAACATTAACTTTAATCTTTTTTCACCATTATTTTGAACAACTTTGGGTTGTGTCGGGTCACTGTCCTCCAGCATGATCCTTTTCTCTTAAGATAATGTGCAAAAAGATCTGGATTGAGAATTTGCAGGTGCAAATTCGTAGTTCATTACATTCATTTAGCAGATGCTGTTCTCCAAAACAACTTTTAGTGGTTAGGCAAAAGTGCAAAAGGAGCCAATAGGAAGCTGTTAATAATTGTCCCATGTGGGATTCAAACTCTGGTCTCCTGCCTGGGAGACAGATGCCCTACCAACCACATTGTAGTCGTGGGTGGATAGCTCTTTAACTTGCCAGTTGAGTCAATGATGGCTACCTATATAGGCTGAGATGCAGCCAAACAGGTCCAACCATAATGATAGATAATGCTTACACTGGAATTACATCAAACAACTTTTGTGAAGCAGATTGATCCTAGTTGAGATTGTGTTGATTTAAGAATATGTACTTTTTTTCCATGAAAGTTTTGTTTCTCTAAACCATCTTTACAAAACTTTGGCCATCCATCTAACTTACCTGAAGCAACAGCCCAGTGTGCCCTATGACCACCACGCTGGCATGGTTCATGGTTACAGTCCTCATCATACCTGTGCACACTATCAAGGAACCTTAAACAATAAGCTTCTCTTTTGTTATGCATGTTGCAAGTAATGATAACAAAATATAGTCATTTCACAGCATCCTTTATAGTTGCCTTTTGTGTATGCAGGATACGGAACGAGAACAGGCTGTCCTCCCCACAGGTGAGTGATCATGGCTGCACCATTACTACCACTCAGACCTCCTGACAGAAGTTCAGCCTTACAGCCACAAACATCTTCTGCCAACAGGGTCATGTTGTATGCTGACAAAATAAAGACATCAAGAAGAGCATTAAGAAACAAACATTCATTTGAGAAATAACGGGAAGGCACTTCAGTTCTTGTGAAACAAACAGTTAAAGCAATTGTTAACCACAAACTTGATAATAAAACTACATTTAAAAAAATTACAGCCAGACTGGCTCCAAATATTTCACATGCTTCTGTTACCTGAAAACATTTCTCCCTGAGCAGTGTATCCCTTGCTCATTGCCGTCTGAACAACGGCATCCATATTAATACTCAGCTGTGGCTGTCGGAGGTGAGCTGCCATCCACAAAGCCACCAGACCACACCTAAAATGTAAACACTCACAATCACACCTTAGAAAATAGATCATGTTATATGCAAAGTGAAAGCATTCACTTCAAGGCAATAATACAATAATATAATGATTGCAGTAGCCGTTTTACAAGTTTAATCATAGCTTTCTCAGTTAAATCAAGATAAAGTTCAACAAGTATTAATGTTGGTATAACACTTTACTGACTTACTGTGGACCGTCCTGGATGAGAGAAGGCACATATGAATTCATCAGTATCCATTGCAAATCTTTCCTAAAACTGAAACTCAAAAAAAAAAATGCTGCATCACATAAAATGCAAGCTATTCCAAACATTTTGAACAAACTTAAACGGCTTTTACAACCTTCTGTTCGACAGGATGTTTTCCTAAATGGATATTTTTCAGAATAAAAAAATCACAGGTGTAAATGCAGAATAAATAATTTCAACAAAAGCCAATACTAATGCTGCACTAGTATTTCTTTGAGGCCATCTGATACACCTGTCATCATGAGGTTATGATGATATAATTTAAGAAATATATAATGTCAAAAGTTTAATATGTAAATTACAGTGTGACACAGAAAGTGTGCAGAAATGTGAAGAGGTTCACAGGTAGAACAAATTAACCTATTTTATAATTTCTTTTTTTTCTAATCTCACCAACTCTCCCTGTGACTGAGCAGTAGGCGAGGCTCTGTGTGATTCCCCTCTACGGGACTCCTGTTGCTGGCTATAGTCTGGTACAGTTTCTTCTTTGGCGCTGATAATGGAGGAGGTGGTTGACAAGGCGCGGGTGGGGGTGGAGGAGGTGGAGGCAGAGGTGAGAGGGGACACTCCAGTGACATCTTCTCAGAGCTCCACGACCTTAAAGAAATTATTCTGTTAATACTTTGGACATCTCTGAACAGCGGAAAGTAACAGCTGGTCTTGACAACTTTCAATAACAATCCATACATTGAACATGTTCTTACCTTCCCACCTCCTACTCCTTACAAACTTCAAACTCCTTCAAACAGCGCGAAAATTAATAAAAATGACCTTTTAACTGGGTGTTAAATACCACTTAGGTAGCAACCGAATAATAAAATTAACGTTACGTTAATAACTCGTTGAATGTTGCACGTTAATCCTATACACACTTCTCTTTTTTAGCAAGGCATTAGCGGGAGCTGGCTAACACCGGTGTTATGCCCACATTTGGTAGCATCTTGCCGCGCGGCTTCTTCTGCTTCCTTTCTGTTCAGCTGACATAACGAGAGCAAAATCCTATACCGCCCTCGAGTGACGACTATATTTATTAAAATATAGGTTTTTATGTAAAAAATTACAACACGTTAAATTCACACGTACTCATCTGCCACCTTCCTATGAAACATTTAAAAAGTTTAAATTACGCGTCACTTAAAAACAAAACAAAAACAACAACAACAAAAAAAACAAAACAAAAAAAAAAAAAAAACCCACAAGAACAAGAATAGGTAGTGTATTATTATTATTATTATTATTACTTTACAGCTATAAAAACATGTGGTGAACTCACCATATTTGGTAACATACAACTGGTCAAAACTTATATACAGTCTATAGAAACCTCAGTTCAAGAGAAGGGTTATACAGGATTTTACGTTGCATATTTGTCAAAGTGAGAACAGAAGAGAGTTAGACTCCCAGATTAAATGTCAGTGTTTACAACAGAGATGATGGCAATTTTAAGGGCAGTCTGATGGATTGAGGAAAGTCAGCAATATCAGTCTGTTGTCTGTAGTGATTCATCAGCAGTGTTGTTGGGTCAGGCCGACATATAAGTGGATCTGAAATTGTGGAAGTACTTGTATGCGGAAAGAGTTCGACTGTGACAACCTCAAACGGTAGATGGCAGCAACACGCCATAGTTGTGTCTAGCCTGCTGAATCAAAAGAAGAAGAACGCGAGACCAGAACGTGAGTTGTGAAGGCCCGGGTTTTCATTCATCATTTCGAAGTGAGGGCCATGCACCTCGAATTTGATCTTTGAAATACTTTTAATCGGTAATGGTTATTGGTTGCAAAGGACCGTTTTCGGTCTTAGTTAACTTATTTGCTGTTAGGTGATCGTATTTCTGATTAGGTGTAAGTTTATATGTTTTAGTGCCATGAATTATGTTAGCTAACGCATAGCTAGTCGTTAGCTTCCAGGCTAATATCCATCTGTTGTTGGTTGATTGTTTGCTAACCATGGTTAGCTAGCCTTTTATGCGCTTAGTACATTTTGGTTTTAAACTGATTAAAATATTAATATTTTCAACGTTTTCACCTCTAACTCTTCACCACTAGGTTAAAAGATGGCCACTACAGAGGTGCGACTCAATCACACAATCTACATCAACAACTTGAATGAAAAGATCAAGAAAGATGGTAAGTTTCGCACCCTTATCTTCCAAACCTCTGTTGAAAACACACCCAAACACCGTGATCTTCCCGGCGCATTATTACAGCCTTTTTCCGTGTCGTTATTTCTTCAGAGCTGAAAAAGTCCCTCTACGCTATCTTTTCACAATTTGGACAAATTTTGGACATCTTGGTCGCACGAAACATCAAAATGAAGGGTCAGGCTTTTGTTATCTTCAAAGAGGTTAACAGTGCTTCCAATGCACTGAGATCCATGCAAGGATTCCCCTTCTATGACAAACCCATGGTAGGTTAATTAAGTAAACATTGAATAGTAGCCTTCTTGACTTATTGCAGCACTTGGGCCCTTAACATGTCTGTCTTTTGCAGCGTATACAATATGCTAAAACAGACTCGGACATCATAGCTAAGATGAAGGGGACCTATGTGGAGCGTGACCGCAAAAAAGAAAAAAGGAAGCCCAAAGGAGCTGAAGGAGGAGGAACTAAAAAAGGTGTACCAGGAGCTGCTGCAGCAATGGTGGCTGGGGTACCTGGATCCATACCAGTAAGTGGAACAGGCATTGTTTTAACAAGGCAGGTAGTGGGACCTGATGACCTTGACTGACAAATGGTGATCTAGCACATTGGCTGCGTTGGTCTGGTTGAAGATTATAGATGGAATTAGGGAGGCAAATGTTTGTTGGGAAAATGTTTACGCCTGCCACTTATTCTTAAAAGAAATATTTATATATTTTCTGCACTTGTTAGGGAATGCCTACTATGAGCCAGGCTCCTCGCATGATGCATATTCCAGGTCAGCCACCTTACATGCCTCCTCCAGGGATGATGCCTCCTCCAGGTATGGCACCTGGCCAGATACCACCAGGTGCCATACCTCCTGGTCAGATGATGCCTGGACAAATGCCTCAGCAGGTAGTGTGAGCTCTGTTTTTATACAGTTTGTTGTCTGATTTAAAAGTTGTTTGGTAGTTTGTCTCTGACCTCCTACCTTCTCATCACAGATTGCAGAAAACCCACCAAATCACATCCTTTTCCTCACAAACCTGCCAGAGGAGACGAACGAACTCATGCTCTCCATGCTCTTCAACCAGTCAGTATCCACATTCTTTTTTCATTTGCACATGTTTTTTTTGTGTATATCTACAAAGCAGAACCTGACTGTTGTGCTTTTAGGTTCCCTGGCTTCAAAGAGGTGCGACTGGTCCCTGGCCGGCACGACATCGCTTTTGTGGAGTTTGAGAATGAGGTGCAGGCAGGTGCAGCGCGAGATGCTCTACAGGGCTTCAAGATCACGCAAACAAATGCCATGAAGATCTCATTTGCTAAGAAATAACACGTCTCCAGAGTGGTGGTCTCTCTCTCTCTCTTTTTCTATTTAAAGCTCTAAACTAAAACCTTTTTTTTTTTTTTTTTTTAAGAATTAACTTTGATTCATGATTGGCAAATATTATTTTCTAAATTCTCTTTCTGTATTTTCCTCTTCCAAAATTACATGTAAGTATGCATACTTTGTGTCAAGTTGCTAAGTTTTGTCTTTCAGCACTGATGACAGAATTTTGTAGAAAGAATCTCATTTTTTCAGTTTTACAGTCAAATCCACAAAGCAACTTGACACTTTTGTTTTTTTTTTCTGCCTTTCTTTGTCAAAAAGCATTGCACCCAGAGTCTGGCTTGCCAGACATTGTACCTGGAGCTTTTATTGTTTTGTTTTTATAATTAAACTTTTATAATAGTTCAGAACTTCTGATTGCTTCTTGTGTGTGTAATTTGTGTTTGGCGGTGATATAAACCTGCTTATACTGGTTCAAAGGATACAATCATGAGCTTACTTTATGAAATCATAAGTCATTTTTTTTGTCCCAGTACTACCACTTCACCTAACTCAGTCTTTGTGTAATAAGCTTTGTAAAGTTGGCTGTCTAGATAACTCCTACCCTTTGAGTTTAAAAAGAAATGAGAGCTTTCCTCTACCTGGCAGAATTCAAAACTTAGGGGTAGGGCCACTGGGGGGATGTTAGGATCTGGCCTTTTTGTGCCCGCTGCGTCTGTGTTGTGTGCTTGTAGTACCCTGATTTGTACTTGAACAACAATCTTGAGTGGACATCAAACTATTTGCTGAAGAAAAGCTAATTGTTGACACACCTACAAGAACAAAATTTGCTTAACTTTGTGAAAGCAGTGGTCCTTTTCCAACTTTTAGTCTCTTTATATCAGCTCTGTTAGTTGTCGGTCAGCATGATAAGGTGAATGGAGTAGAGGGGTGTCAAACTCCAGTCCTTGAGGGCCAGTATCCTGCAGGTTTTCATTGTTTCCATGATCTAACACACCTGACTGAAATTAATGGGTTATTGTGAAGAAGCTGACAAAAAGCTGTTGGATCCATTTGATTTTGTTCAGGTGTGTTAGATCAGGGAAACAATGAAAACCTGCAGGATACCAGCCCTCGAAGACTGAAGTTTGACACCCCTGTAGAGTCTTTGACATGATGCAAATGACAGGTGCTTGCTTTTTTACAAAACTGAATCCTGATATTTTCCCATCAGTTGCACAATTACTAAAAATGAGGCAGGACCTAGTGTTTAACAGTTTACACAATTGTATTTCTACAGCTTATTTCCATACACATAAATGCTTCTCAGCCATCAGATAATTTAAGTTTGCAGGCCAGTTACATGCCAGTAAGGACATCCGCCTCTGAAAGGGTAGATTCATGAACTTCAGACAGTGACGTAAGAATTAGTTCTGAAAAGCTTAATTTAGACTGGCACTATCAACTATGCCCAGTGCACACAAGGCCTCCCTGTTGTGGACTTAAACTGTGCCCTGAGTAATTGTTTTCAGGTCAGTCCAACAACGTACCCAAAAATTCACATTCTTCTGCAGTTTCCCAAGCCTTTCCACACTCCCTTATTTTGCCTTGAGAAAGTGCTGACCTTAGCCACCGCAGTGCCTTGTGTGAGAAAATGTGTGCATGTGGGTGTGTGTGTGTGTGTGGGGTGAAGGGGGGGCACGATCTTGCAAACATGCCTTCCCATTCACCAAAAGAGTAATGTTTCAGTTGCAGAGACTGAAAGGCAATGTGTAACTATTACTGTGGAACATTATTAAAATCGCACATTCAGTGAAGAGCGAGCAAGCAGACGCAAACCAAAACATTATCAGGATAAATGTTTTAAGCCACTTAAGGTATGAAATTGTAGGTTAATAAATGTAACTTTGAATTTCTATTTGAAGATTTTGTCTCTATTAGACAAGTTTGCAGTAACAGACAGAGAGGGTCATGTCACATCATTCAAAGTTAGCATGCAGAGTTTAAAAGGGCTGCAAGACCTTTCACATTTCGCTGTATAAAAGGGTGGGGAAACACTTTTACTCTTTAAATTTAAGATGTTGTGGTTAAATGTAATAAAAACATGCTTGGATCATCAAGTGGGGTTTAAGTGTTAAACTGGAAAATTATTCAGATTCAGACATCTTCATTGATTCCAACGGGCAATTCATTAGCATCAAATGATGTGGGTGAGCTGCAAATGCTGCACCACCAAATAGTCAACATAACAAGAGTCTATGTTAGTGCCAGCATTTTAACAGACAACAGACTATAAGACCAGAATTGAGGTAAAAAAAAATGAACAGAAATTCAGGTTAAAATATCAATTAAAAGACTGACTACTGACAAAATTCAATAGCTTGATGGCTGAGGTAAAAAATGACCCGCGGAAACAGGATTTCCCTAAAGAGAACATGGTAGTGGTGACATGAAGGCATTGTCACAAACTCACCTGCCAAAATCTGATGGAACTGGTTTATGATAAAGCACTTTGACTTGTCCTGTACATGAAATGTGCTATAAATTTGCATAGCCTTGCCTTATGATGATGACCTTTGTTTTTTATTTTATTTTTTTTTTTATCTTTGCGCAGATCCTGTCATTTCTATTCAAGCTGTTCCCATCACAAAGTCCTCAAAACCCAGAGATACGCTAAGGACTTTCAATAAAGTCGTATATATTCAATAAATAATCACATAAAATCGACTTAGAAAAAATTAAGAGTCCAGGCAGTTATCATCACACCACCCAACTAATTTATTTAAAACAGAACCATACTGTAAACATTTATATATCTCTGGACTAAAGATGAATTGAAATAACAAAGCCAATATCTCCATGAGCCCACATTGTGTGTGTGGTTTTTTAAATACAGTCTTTTACATTTTTCCCAGAGGGGACAGTGACCAATAGATGGTGCCAAATGCTCATATCACAGGATTCCCATATAACAAGACTCAGAATGAAACTGCTGCATATTTATAGTGAAACTCCTCCAGGTGAGGCACACACTTCAACACTTAGAAGCGCGGGTGTTTCGGGGATAGTTTGTTAGAATTCAGCTCGTGTTTGGAGGTCATTGCTCCTCTATGCAAATCAGCTCTCTGTTCCTCAAGAGCCCCCTGTTCCGCTCCGGGGTCAAGGCGGTGCGACAAGCCGCGGAAACACCAGCGGTTGTCAGGGAAGCTCTTGAGCAACAAACCCGTGATAGCCCTTAAGCATGGAGGAGGAAGAAGAGGAGGAGGGAGGCAGAATCTCATTAGATGCCCTCCGATAAAGGAAGGACATTGTGTGTAAGTCGGTCCAAAAAGCGCACTGGAGAAAAGATGTGGAAAATATGCCATGTGACTGGTGCCAATATTCAAAATGTGCCTACACGCCCTACTAGTCTTTCTTTTTTATATGTATGCACTCAGCAAGCGGCTTCATTAAGCAACATAAATAGCGGGCTATACAGTGCTGCAGCTGTCGGAACAAGTTAAATATATGAGGACTACTTTTCTGAAGAAAAGTCAGCCTGCTAATAGGCAGGCTGAACCGTGCATATTATCCCATCACCTTTAAGAAAACGCCACACAAAGCTCCTCCATGCGTTTTGTATTTGTTTCCTAGCTTTATGTGGACAGCTACAGAGGGTGGGTTAATTGGCACAGCGGAGCTTTGAAGTGAAACTGGAGGAGAGATACCAGTGAGATGTTACAAAGGGTATTTAAGAAACCAAAAACCTACACAGAGAATCTCTGATGCGAGACGCATTAAGGATAATCCCATGTGTAAATGTGACCAAAGAAGTTGGGTTGGGCTACAGGTTACTGGGAGTGGGATGTGAGCGCTGGTGAGCTGGGAACCATCCGGAGAAAAAAACTGAAAGACGGATATTCCCTTCCTCGACCTCCCCTCCCTCTCTCGCGCTCTTTCTTTTCTCTCTCTCTCCCTCTTTCTCTCGGGCGCTCTCTCGTTGTTTCTCCCGTAGACTCTACCGCTTCATATCGGGTTGACAAATGACCAACCAGCCGCTCGGATGCGCAGTGAAATATTTCTGCTGGAACAACTTAAGTCGCTGCGTACACATGCTCATATGATAGATTCGTGTAATTATTATTGTTTCGTGCGCCATTTCTCAAACTTGGAACAAGCTTGAAGACACACGAAGAGAGAGTGTCACCTAATTGGGATGAGAGGTCAAGTCAAGTGAGCCGGCAGATTGGACCTGTAAAGCCTCTTAACGCAGGTGGTGGCAGGAACATAGCGCAAGGAGAGTGGGTTTGAAGTGTCTGGGTCTGTGTGCATGTGTCATTACCAGCATAAATATACCCTGGACACAACAGAAAAGGAGTCATCAAGGTCTGTGCGGTTGGATTTGGAGGGGACTTGATAGTTATGGTTTCTCTGAAATAGACGCCATGAAGTTGCTTTGCGGGAGTTTGAGGGTTTAAATCCGGAGAGGAGGAGAGCTGGGCGAACAGAGATCACAAAAAGGGAGGAAGAGTAGGAGGAGAAGGAGGGTGTGCCACCAGCGTCGGAGCGCACAACGCGGTCCTCGATCCCTTGACACAGGGATGGAGAGCACAAGAGCGCACAGGATATCTCGGCCCAGTCCCAGAAGCTGGAGTGGAAAGATCAATGGGAAGCGCGTCATGAGGTCTGAGCGGCTCCGGGGACACCTCCACCTGCAGCGTGTAATGATTTTTCTAACCGCACTTACGATACAACCGCAGGTAAGCCACCGATTAAGTGTTATTTCGGGCGGCATGCCCTTAAACCTCCCAAAGGCTAACCTGTAACTGTGCTTTAGTGTGTATTTTAAATAACAACTGCGTGGAAAAATAGCCACTAGGCCAATGAAGCCCACGCACATTGAGCCTTTCCCCTTTGTGCTCATTCTCCATGGCGCTGTGCCCACCTGTTGTTTCAGCCCGCCGGTGTCTTTTATCCCACGCAACAGAGAGCAACTGTAATCCCAGTTTAGAAGAAAGGGATGTAAAGATCACAAAAATATATGTGCTACCATTAGAAAGAATAAATAATATAGGCCTATTTATTTATTTTTGCTTTATAAAGACGTCACTGTCAAACAAAGAATATGATGAGGTGGGCAGCACATCACACTTAATAGTAGCACTTGGCTGCTGAAAATAATTTATAATTACTAATTAAACTCAATCATTTTGTGGGTACTTTTTTGAATCTTCAGTAAGTGATGGGGGAAAATTACCTTAATTACCCTACCACTCCCTCTACAGCGACCATTCCTTTGCACTGCAGTGAATTGAACCGTCTTCTTTGTATCAGTGGCAACATCAAACTTTGCAACATTTTGTGCATGTGGGTGCACACACACACATGTACTTTCTTCCCATGGGAGGTGGCAGGATGGCTGTGATGTGTGACAGGGCTCACCGGTAGGAAGACCAGGCCCAGAGGTGCTCAACATTGTGCCTGTGCACGTGTGTGTATGTGCATATGCAATTTTTCCAAACACTCCTCACAAACATCATCTGTGCCTTGGGTGTGTGTAGAGCACGGGGCCACAGGCGAATAAACTCTGGGGCGTGTGAATGTTGAACATTCAGGCAGCTCTGCACCTCTGCAACCCCTTCACAGCTGAGGAACAACACAGTCCTCGCCTTCCTTTCTCCTGACTGCACTGTGGAACACACAGTCAGGTTCCTCTGCAGCTGCTGCCCATTTCTAATGCAGGATAGAGGACATATCGAAACCTGTGATTCATGAATATGGTTTCTTGATGCCCCAACAGTCCCTCTGCTGCTCATGCCCATTTTTATGTTCTCAGTGCTACACTGCAGTAGAAGAGCTATCACAGTATGTTGGTAGTTTTAAGCTGTGTGAGCTACTCAACTTTGATCTTTGAAATTAAAGTGCTCCTCAACATCAGATATCTACTAATCTAATTAGTATTTCAAGGGCATTTAACTTTTTTGTTGTTAATTTTTCATAGAAGGCAAAGGATTTTAAATTGTAGACAAAGAGATGAATGAATAAATCAGTCAGAAAAGAATTTAATTGAAAGTTGATCAAAAAACAGAATGAAAGCCAGTTAATCTTCTGACCAGTGCTTGATAGATCCATTCAGACTCATCAGATGTAGTTTTAATATAAATCTATGAGTCTGAAATCGTTGTGATTGTTGTCTGAACACTTAAATGTCAGAAAAAAATCACTATTCTCTCTCTCTCTCTCGCTCTCTCTCCCTCTCTCTCTCTCTCTCTCTCTCTCTTTTTTATTTTTTTAAAAAAACAAAACAGTCCAGGATCACATTAGACAAAAACACCAGAAATTGTCACTTCTGAGGAGCTGAAACTAAGAATGTTTGGAATTAAATAATTGTTTCTGTCTTTTAATTAGCAACTCAAGTGAACTGTAATGTATGTGATGTTTAAAGCAAATTTCAGATACAGTCAGTCAATTTCCTGTTTTCAGACAGCATCACTGGCCTTGAATTGAAAACCAGAGTTAATTACTCATCCTTGAATGTCAGTTTTTGAATGGAGAGGATGAATTGCTCGACATGCCTGGTTGTGACTTTAGAAATCCTTTAAATGAAGCTCTCCTGCAGAGATGGGCTTCGGCTTGGATCTCTCTGTCTCTGCTCCGACTGAGCGCTGAAATGCTGGTATGCAGGGAATGGCTCGGCAGCGAGTGGAGGAGAGGAAGAAAGGAGGATGTAGAGTGATGAGCGCCACTGTATCTCCACAAGCCTTTTGATGTAGACATGTTCCCCCTCCCTGCCGCCATCACCCCCGACCTCTCTCGGCTCAGGGACAGGGTGCAGTGGAGGGACATGCCACCAGTAACAAAGGGGTGACTGAGACTTTAGCTCAGTGTTGGATAACTTAGCATCTTGCAGGTCTCAGGGACTCCTGTCTATGATTAAGTGTACAACACCTCTTGGATACATGACTTTGATTTTTTTTAACTAACCGAAAAATATTTAAATTGTTGTTTTAGGGGGTAAGCCATAACAGCTGAATTATACTGAATAATTTAGGGGTTTCATAGCAAACCAAGATTTATTTTTTACTTTTATGTTGCTGTAAGAAGAATAAAAGCACAGACAGGGGCACTCATGCATGCATTCAAGCACACCTGACCCTTGTGCTCCGAGTCTCTCAGGAGGTCTTATTAAGTGTGTAAGAGACTGTGTGTGTGTGTGTCCCCTCTACTTCCATAAATAGAGAGGGAGCACTAAGAAAAGAAAGATACAAAGGATGAAAACAATGCAGAAGAGCCGGTGGCCGCAGAGAGAAAGATGACAGGAGCATTACAACTTGTTCTGAGTCAGAGAAAGAAGTGAGGAGCTGGAGGTGAAGAGAAAAAGGGTGTGAGCAGAATCTCATGGTCTCCTGGGAAGAAAGAGGCATACAAAAGGGAGTGGTGGTGACAGTAAAGACACAGAGAAAGAGAAGAGAAGATTAGGCAAAAATGGAAAAGTTTTTTTCTCAGAGTAGTGGAAATCATAGTCATGTTCTCTTTTTTTCTCCTATATGTGTCTTGCTTGGTTTCTGGAAGCTGTTGTCTTGTGATTTGTTGACAGATAGAAGTCTGTGAGACAGTTTAGTTATGGACATTTCCATCTATTGTCAATCTAACTTGCTCAATGCATAAACATCTGTGTAACAAAATTATCTGTCAGACTTACATTTCCCTTAACCCGTAATGCAGCTGATTGTTGTGAAATGTTACGGAATTGGTCGAGACGATGAAGGTTCGAGTGTCCTTATCATCAGCTAGTTTTGAAGACCAGTGCTTCCATACCCAGTTTCATATCAACTCTGTGATTGCAACATAAATTGTGTTAGTTTTACCGTAAAGACTGAAAATTATAAAATGGCAGCATTATTCCAAATACGGATTTGTTAGGCAGGATTTGCTGCCATGGAAACCTTAAAAATGAGGGAGAGACAGAGAGAGAGAGAGAGAGAGAGAGAGAGAGAGAGAGAGAAATAGATTTCTTGCACATATTAAAGTCATGAATGTGTCTATTGAAAACAATTCTGGTAACAACGAGAATAAATTGATATCATCAAAAACTGCACCACCAGCTAAATCAGTCTAGCATTTTTTGCCACTGCTGAAATAAGCAGATACATTTCACTGCTTTAGTTTGAACAACATGATCTTCAAGGGTACTTGTCTATTGAAGATGTGCCACACGTTGTCACTTTATGAGTCCTAAATAAATGCCTTTCGTTCTTTAAAAAGTATGTTACTGTTTTAAAAGTTGATTATTTTTATCAGGAGTGTTTTAGAGAAGCTGCTTATCTAACTCTCATTGCTTCCTGGTGCTCCTTATGAAGTACTTCTCTTGTGGAATTGTTTCATTAAAATGTTTGCTGCCTCCACCACTGAGGCTTCAGTTTGTATGATGCTTTCAAAGGTTGGCAGGAGTCAAAAATGAGTGTGTGTTGACTTGTAATCTAACACAAGCTTGATACATTTACATTATATTTAAGCCACCTTTTGAATTTTGGTGATTTTCATCTCCACATGATGGTACAAACTTGCATGTTGTAAAAACAGGTAGTATAACAACTTTTCTCTCTGCCCTTTCTGGACTCAGGCTGTGTCTGCTGTAGGGACGTTCGAGCTTCAGATCCGTCACTTCCAGAACCCACATGGACTCCTACAAACTGAAGACTGCTGCGACCTGCAGACAAGCGGGGGACAGCGCTGCTCTGCCAGGGACCAATGTGACACTTTCTTCCAAGCCTGTCTCAAGGAATATCAGGCTCGTGTTGTCCCCACAGGAGCCTGCACATTTGGGTCAGGCAGCACCGGCATTCTGGGTGGAAACTCCCAATCCCTCCGCCACAGAGGACATGATGGAGGAGGAGACGATGGAACTAATGGACACATTGTCATTCCTTACAAATACGCCTGGCCAGTAAGTACTGGGGGATGTGCTAGTTACTAGTATGGTTACCAAGGGAACAGGCTAGCTTTAAGTACAATACAATGCACTTAAACTGAGGCTAGATTGAAATGATGATAACCCTCACAGGCAGAGTTCAGACTCCTTCAGATGTGTTTGCATCACACTAGCAACATCAGTGTTTTTTCACTAAAACTAGTAGGCTAGTCATTATCACACTGTTTCAACAAGCAGTCTCGTGAGGTTTTTTATTAGCAGTAATGAATGTACTCTTCTTAAAAAAGTCCACTTTACATAACAAAAATACACTTTAATGAAGTTCAACTGATGAAGAGAGGCATCATAGACTGGTCTTTGTGTCCAGACATTTCCAACCTGACCTGGCATTTGGAAGAAGGACCCACTATAGCAGACCCAATGGGAACAGTAAAAAAATATTAATAGTGTATATATATATATATATATATATATATATATATATATATATATATATATATATATATATGTTGCATTTCTTTGCAACCACAGAAATGCAAAGTCAGACTCACATACAATTTATATTTATCTCTAATTCATCACTCTGTGAAATTATTGGCTGTTGTATGCTTGCTACAACTGTGACTTGCTTTTCTAGTCACATGTTGACCACTCAAAGCACTTCTACACTACATGTCACATTCACCCATACACACACACTCATGCAGCTCTTCTATTGTTATATACTAAGTTGTTATTATAGTTGTTACATACTAAGTGCTTTCTACAAGGGCACATTCATACCCTGATAGGCACATTGAGAGGCAGCGTGGGGTTCAGTGTCTTGCTCAAGGACACTTTAGGATGGATTCAGGGGAAGCCAGGAATCAATCCTACGACTTTTCAGTTGGTAGACAACTACTCTTCCTCCAAATATAACACGTACACACCATCTGAGCTAAGACTCCCTATTCTGTATACAACTCGATTTTAAAGAGCAAACAGATTTTCAAAAGCTACTAAATAACATATAATTGTGAGATGATTGCTGATGGTTTGGATATTATTTTTCAGCATGTGTTGAAATATGTTGGTAGCAAATTGTCTCTTGCTCACAGATGTTGCATCATCACATTCAGATATCTATTTACAGATCAAGACCACATGTGACAAACAAACTTTAAACTAAAAAGTGAACAATCCACGGAGGGTATTTTAGCATGTTCAAGTTAGAATTTTGTATAAAACACTAATGGCTGTAATAAGCTATACTGCAGTCTCACATCTTCAAATCAAACTAATATAGCAAACTTTTGGTTAAGCTGCCTACTAACAATTAAATTAATCATGTTTTAACAAGTGAGGGGTGTAGACAATAAATAAGATGATTGCCAGAGGACAGGATCTATTTGCCTAATTGCCAACCAATTACCTTCACCTGTTACTTGAAAATAGATCCTGTGACTCCAGTAAGTTACTTAACCTTATCAGCAGATAAGGTCCCCCCCGTTTTTTTTTCTTAGCATCAGCAAACACCATTTTTCATCCACTGATTTCCTTTGCCACATATTTTCCTTACTTCTCATAAGGCTTTCTTTCTCATTTTGTTTTCCATCTATCTAAAACTTCTTGTTTTTATGTTTAACTTTTGGTCTTTTGGGTCCTTTCTCCAGGGTGTATCGAACTATCTGCATCACGATCAAACTACATGCTGCTGGCTGCTGCACCTTATGTCCTCATTAAATAGCAGAGCAATTAATTAGCAAGAAACAGAGAACAGAGAAGCGTGGCCAAGAAAAATATTGATAAATCAATGTAACTCCCTCCTTTACTCTCCAGCGCTCCATTTCTCTCCTTTTCTTTCTTTAATTATTCATCAGGAAGCTTAAAAAACAGGTTTACACGGATGAATGGGTTTTAGGCGCCTCCTCATCAGACTGGTATTGTGCATTATTCTGTGTATGATCTATTTACTTTATATGTACTTCATCTGAGGTAAAATAAGTTAGTTTATTCTTTTGGGAAAAATCAGAAAAAAAACCCATTTGAAAAATAAGTTAGGATGAGCTTAAATTTTCATCAGCAGAAATCTCTGAAATATAAATGTTTTGGGCTGTTGGATTGAAACAAACAACTTAGATTAATCACTAATGAATATGAATTGAAGCTGTTACATATATACATTACCTTTTTTTCTTTCCTGAAAAATTAAGTAACAGAAATATACCACTTTGGCTTTGCTCTAATCCCCCTCAGTCCCATGAGTTGCAGAAAAAAAAATCCATCAGTTCATCTCTGGACACATTAGCTGCTTCGTTCCTAAACTCCTTTTAAGCAATTAATGGTTTGTTTATCATGAAACTAGAGCTGGAGAGAATCTCTGTAAAACAACTTGGCAAGGACACCAGTCAGACACAATTTTATAAGAGATATTAGAGGTTTTATTTGATTCACTAAAATAATTCCTCCTGTGGTCTTTCCTTTTTCACTTTCTTTTTGCCTTTGATCGCTTCCAGCTAGAGTGAAATGTTTCTCATCATGACGGTATCATAGAAATGACAGCAAAATGCATTATGCCTCTAAGCCGTAATCATATCCTGTTGGAACAATGTGTGTGATAATGGCAAAAATAAACCCACATTAGGAATGTTTCTATAGCTGCTTTTTTTCCAGCCTTGTGAGGATTCTCTTTTTGTCCCACAGCATCATCAGTACAAATACACAAGAATGTAACACAAAGCTGGTTTAGGTTTCTTCTCCTTGATTAGTATCAGCTCATTTACCTGTGAGACTCACTGTCCCAGAGCCAATTACCTTCTCTTATCTGTGCACAGTTTGCTTTTCTGTGTGTTTTCGTGTGTGTGCTGTAAGCAAACAGCGTGTATGTGTCACACTTTTTTTTCTCTCCTCCTGTACACTGGGGAGGTGTGTGATTGGCAGGAGTGAGTGTGAGAAAGTCCTCCATGAGAAAGTCTACCTGGATCATTTTCAGGGCCGGGCTGCGGGGTGGGTTGGGCTGCAGGGGAGACGGAGCTGGGACACAGTGTGGCAACCTTAGAGCATTTTCTGCTGAAAGGCTGGCTTTATCTGGCCATCTTTGGGAGGTGGAGGGTGGTGGTGGAGGAGGAGGAGGAGGTTGGGGGAGGGAGGGAGAGTGATCCCCCTGCCCCAGGTGAGGGGATGAACAGGCGAGTGTAGTCATTATGAAGAAAGGTGAGCTCTTTCTGTCCCCTGCCCTCCCCTGTTTGTTCTTTCTCCCACTAATCTCTTCATGGAATTTTTTTGCATTTGCTTATGAATGTGAACGTAGTCGTAATTTGTTGTGTTGTGTTTGTTTTGCTTATAATGTCATCAAGATTGGCTGCAAGGTTCCATCCCTTTTAGATTGCTGTAAGTCTGTGTTTTGATTTTTTTTCTTTCTTTTTTTTATTCCTCTGAATCCTTCCTTTGTCTGGTTTTGGATGTTAAAATCCAGATTTTAGTTTTGCCTTCTGGTCATTAGTCATCTAATGCATAGTCTGAGGAACATGGCTTATTTTTTACCCCAGAGGGACAGACACTCGGCGGTCTGGGATATTTTAGCTTCTCTGCAGAGATTAGACAAGTTCAAAGACTTCATAACATGGTCATTTATATAAGTCCTGTCTCTGTCAGTGTTGAATCTGCTTGAAACAAGAAGGAAAACAGAGCATCCTGCCAAGAGAGCACTAAGTTGGCCCTTAATGAGTCTGTTTACCTGGCAGGAGTGGGAACAAACCAATGACTGGATCAAGAGGGTGGCAGCAAAGGGTACAGAGGCTGCAAGTTAGCAGTTAAACCTGGTCACAGATGCTCCTTCTTCCATAGATTCAATGTGAAACCACCATTCACCAGACTGTGTGCAGGCTGAATCTGATCTTTCCTAACCTTTTGTTACTCAGAAATAATTCATCAAGTTTTGGTTAAGGCTTGCTCTTTGTTCAAATGACCTACTACAAATGACAGTGTTGGTGCCATAGAAATACTGTTCAGATGAAGTGAACCGAGTCACTCTGTAATCTTGATGTCAGGCATTTATATTAATCATGGTCAGATTCGCTGCCTGAGGCCGCAGCTAGATGTTTCTGGGAAACAACAGTCTGCTCCCAAATATCTGTGTGTGTTCACTGCACACTGTCTTGCCTTTACCTGGTCTCTCACCTTGTGTTCATTATAAACATATCTTGTGTGTTTGCATAGATATGAGTCACATATATTTATATTATCAAAAGCGGTAAATGTCTTTTCATGCTGCACATTAATGCACAAAGAGTTACCCAAGAAGAGGTTGAGGCAAAGTTGACATTGCTGCTTGCTATGTAGAAGTTTATAGGATGCACTAATTGTAGCCATTTAAACTTGACTCTTACTCACCTTTGTGCCAACTAATCCTTCATTTAATGTGATGTAGAAAGTGAGCGATCAAATCTAAAACATACATCAGCTTGCATCTTGTGACCAAGATAAAATGAAAAGCTTATTGTGTTTATTGTGTAAGCAACCTTTTAGGGAATCTTACCCAGGTCACAGACAAGGAAATCCTAACTTCTTGTGGCATTTCTTTGATTATGTTTTGTATTTATTATACTCTCTGTGCCAACCCTTTAAACCCTTAGAAAGATAGACCAATTCAGACTTCATTAAAAAGGATGAAATTGAGAAAAAAGGGAGACACCCTTTTGTAAGTACTACACACCCATTGCTCCCAACCCAGTGTCTCCTTTGAGGATTACGATATGAAAACAAATAAAAGTTTTCCTGTTCGTCTTCATTATCAAAGTTAATGTGTCTGCACAAGCAAACATATAGACAATATATATAAACAAATATATAGATCCAAAGAGGAAAACATATAGAACCCTAATATTTATTACACAGATGTAGTAAATCACCATGAAATCAACTTTGATGTTTTCATGTTTGTATGTGAGCTGTTCTGCACTGTACATGTACACCAACATCTGGTCTAAATGTGTAATTTCGTAGGGTTCTTTATGGTATTTTGCGTGGACTCAAAGTGGAATAAAGATGGTAGACTTTGGACAAGATACTACATCAGGGCTATTCACTTCTGTTTTACGAGGGCCACAATCCAGCAGAATTTCTCCGTATACCTGCTTCACACACCTGACTAAAATCATGAGTCATTATGCAGAACTTGATTGGCTGTAGATCCATTTAATTTGATTCAGGTGTGTTGAAGCAGGAATGCATTGAAAACCTGCAGGATTGTGGACCTTGTAGGACCAAAGTGAGTAGCCCTGTTAACAACAAAGACAATCACTCACACTCACTGTTAATGACAAACACTAATTAACATTACATGCATATCTTTGGAGTGTGGGAGGAAATGTCAACACTGAGACAGCCAGGAATAACATTTACCACAAAATTGAAAAATATATACAGTTTGGAAGTACCTTAAACGTGTATGGCAGAACAGTGCAAAGTTTATACTGCAGTCTCTACTTAATTCTGCAGTACTACATGAGAACCTGTGTTACAAGTCTCTCCACTCTCTCTTTAGTTGTATCTGCATGTATTATCAGTTTTCCAGTAAAACACGTCAATAATCTTTCACCAACTTTATTTATAGACAGTTTTCATTACCAAAGAAACACAACATACTTTAAGCTCTGTGACAGGGAGTTATGTAGAACATCCACAGTAATCAAGCTGTTAACTGATAACTTTGAAGATGAAAGTTAAACTAAAGTGTCTGGCTTTATCATATGACATGACAATATATTCTATTCAGTGGTGCGTGTATGTGAAATAGGGCACTTACTTCTCAGAGCAACATGCAAATTGTCATCATGCAAATATGTTCACATGTAGCTGCTGTGAACCATCCAGTCCTCTTACTGACTACATTGTGTTCCTTTATCAATGGAGAAGTTGATTCATTCATACTGGAACAAAAGCCTTTATATTATTTTTATTTATTCTTACAGAACAAAGATTATCATCACTGATTTGTGAGCAGGAAAATTGGCAGTTATTTAGAAACCGCTGGATCAACTAATATCCTTGATTGCTTTCACATTTTAACTTATTAATTTACATTTCATTTGTCATTTTCAGCCATTATAATTTAACTTTGTGTTGATATTCATATTTATTTGCGTTTGCATGTCATTTTCAGTTCTATTTATTTATTTATTTTCCTAATTTATTTTTATGCCTGTATTTATTTCAGTATTATTTTCTTTTTTCCTTTTTTTTTTTACATTTTCTTATCCCCCAAAATATTTATTTCTGTATTTTATTTTCATCTAACATTTTATTTATTTAATTTGACAATTTTTTTTGTAATATTTAAGTCTTCATTGTTTTCAATCTTGAATGTTCTTCCTCTATTTATTTTTCCATTCATATTTATTTCTGTGTTTCCTTTTAACATTTTTCTGTCTCCTTTTGACATTTCAGTGTGCATTTCTGGCTCATTATGTAAATGAGGGGGGCGACCTTTCGAGGCGTGTCCTTGGTGCAGAGCCTCACCTATTAGGTCAATCAACAAGGAGCAGGTCACAGGCTGAGCCTATCTGCCTCGCTCTGTCTGTCATATTTTGTGAAACAAGTAATTTTTATTCACTTAATTGAACTGTATAAAGCAAGTACAGCTAACAGATGGATGGATACCACTGCTGAGTGAGAGCTGAAATAGACAGGACAAAACTGAGGAGATGATGCTCCAAACTAACTGGAGCTGACCGCTAGTACTTGACAATGAGAGCTATATTGATTAATCAAATAAAATAACAACCAAGTAGTTGAATTTATTCATTTTTCCTGTATATTAGTCCTTACAAGTGAGGGAAACTTGTATGATGATGGAAAGAAGTCTTGAATATGCTCTACAATCCTACAGGACTGTAAGCAGCTGCTGAGGTGGATCGGTAGAGGAGGAAGGGAGTTTAGGTCGTTCAGGGAAGATCTTTGAATTTTTAGATTAGATTAGATTAGACAGACTTTATTGTCATTTTGTACACAGCAGGTGTATACAGAACAAAATGTTGTTTGCATAGGCTTCAGTTTACAGTATAGACATGAAGGAGCAATTAAACATTAAAATGAAAGTGATGATAAGGTGCAGAAATCACGAAACATTTAGCAAAGTTTTCATCTCAATGATCCAGCAACATTCTCTGAGTATCACAGCCACTTCTTTCAGCCTGTTTGTTGTGCACACCTGTAGCTGTTCCACCCCTCTCAGTAATTTTCCTCCTGAGGCCACATGCGACAGAGCCAGGCAAGCAGGATTGACTGCACAGTCCTCTCTGGACTAAAGGTCTGTGACCTGTCAGTGTTGATTGACCAGTAGGTGAGGATCTGCACCAAGGACATGCCTCAAAAGGCCTCCTCTCTCATTTACATAATGAGCCAGGAATGCAGACAGAAATGTCAAAAGGAGACACAGAAATAAATACACTTGGAAATATAAATAAAGAAAGAAAAATCAAGGTTGGAAATAACGGAAAAAAAAATGACTTTGAATAAAAAAATGTGTCAAGAAATACATGAAATGTTAGATTAAAAAGAAAATACTAAAATGATTTTGAGGATAATAAAAAAGTCTAAAGGGAAATAATACAGAAATAAATACAGGAATAAATAAAGGAGGAGAATTTGTTTGTATAATTTATTGCCATACTGATTTGTTTATTGAGCCATTTTGATATTTCTGTATTTATTTTTAATTTTGGCAGTTCAAATGCATGAGGCCAAATCTTGGATGCTATCACAAGATTACAAATCCAGTGAAGAAGAGATCACAGTGCACTGAACGACTCACTCCTCTTAACTTAGAAACCATCTTTTCTAATGGTATCATGATGCAGCAAAGCAGCAAATCAGGATGACTTTGTCCGAGCCTAGAAGTGGTTGAAACTGTAGAACATTTAAAGCGCTGCATGGAGTTAAGCGAGTGTGTTGACAGAACTGATCAGAAGGATCACTGAGCGTGTGCACAGGTGTGTGGCATTGTGCAGAGGAGAGAACAATGACGGAGGAAATGAATAAAACTGAGGGAAAGTTTTATCCTCGAACATCTATACAGATAGGAGTAACCACGGAAACTCATTTTGTGTGCACATAATCTGTGTTTGCTCAAATTAAGTTATTTGTGCAAAAATAATTTGCACTTAAAGTGTCCCCCTGCTCGCTCAGGAATGAGGCTCAATAATATTGCCATAGGTAGGCCAGTGTCAATAACCACTTAAGCATTTTAGTTGTTTTAACCAAATAAACATCTAAAATGGGGATGCATGGTGGTGTGCTGGTTAGCACTGTTGCCTCACAGGTTGCTGGTTCGAGCCTGCTGGGGAGGGTTCAGACAGTTGCCTTTCTGTAGAGTTTGCCCATGTACGCGTGGGTTCTCGCTGGCTACTCCAGCTTCCTCCCACCATCCAAAGATAGGTTAACTAAAGTCTGCCAAGGCATGAGTGGTTGTTTGTCTCTCTTGTCCTGATGAGATATTGAAGATGAGGAAAGACATCTACCATACTGACATTTCCAAAATGCCTCTGACTTATTACAGCACATAGATACATGCAGATGTTTTCTGGTGTAACATCAGATGGTGCCTCTAAACAACATATTGCATAAAGTCTAGTTGCGGCTGTGACGATTAAAATAGGACAAAACTTTTAGAGTCAAAGTTTCCATAAGGAGGAGCTTGAGGTGGATAGAAGGCTATAAAGAAAACAAAAATGAAGGAACAGGAGACCATGTTTACTTCTGTTTCATACTAAGTCGTCATTGTTTCTCTGAACTGTACCATCATTTGGACCACATGTTTTAAATTGTCAAACAATTAAAATTCGAATCCATGAATGTGGAGTTAATTGAAATTAATCACAGTTGGACTGCAAAACTTTTTACCATTTGAAATCAGTTTAAACTTATTTTTGTTTTAAAATGGAAAAATATTACACCCAAATGTTTATTACTTTTCCATCCTTCCTAAGAAGAAGGCATTGTGGGTTTTGCTTTTTAAGAAGTAAGGTGCAGATTCGGAAAATGTCCAGACAAAGATGGTCATATTGCTCAAAATCAGCAATTAAGTGTTCAGATCCAGGTTTTTGAATTGCCGTTATTGAGATGTCCACCCTGCTCGGTTTCTCAGAAGCAGAACTAAAAACACAGATGATGCAACATTTTATCTCTTGTTTCCTAGGAGATGTAGTGTTGTGAAAACATTACAGGACTTATAGGAAATGCAACACTACTGTTGATTTCAGCAGGGCGGTATATTGATGTTTTTAATTGTGCAGTGTTGATCATGTTGCACACGATGAAAGTAACTAGCTGAAATGGAGGCATTAGCTGCTAAGAAGTGGCACTAGTGGTCACAGCTTCACTGGTTTTGCAGTTGTTTGTGGCAGCTGTCTCAGAACTGGTGTTATATTTGTGCTTGTCTTGCTTGATATTTTGTCAGCTGATTCAATGGTTATAGAGAAATTTTGTCTTCCTAATTTGTCTTTCAGTCAGCTAAAAAATTAGTTGGCACTTTTCCCATATTTGCAGGAATTCATTTTTGTTCTACTCAGAAATGATTTAATTTGTCAGTGATGAATAATAGCTCTCCTAATCTTTGTTCTTTCCTACTCTTTTTGACATCTATCAGACTCGTAATTATAAGGATGTCATGTGTTATATGTCTTTTTTTTTATCTCTTTGGCTTAAAAATCCTGTGTGGATGTATTTTATTTATGCTGCTGGTTCTACCTTTCTTTTGCTATGTGAAAGCTGAGTTTTTTTTAAGGTGTAAAATTAGTTGTTTCTGTAAAAAGATTCTTTACACATGTACTGAGACTGTAAATGTAGAAGTTGCAATTTATTAATTTGAATCTACACCACAAACCTTTACTCAGCATAGCATAATTATTCTTCAGTGCCATGTCAAAGTTCCTCACTTTTCAAATATTTTTTGTTCTCTTGAGTGTTTTTTTTTAAATCTGTAATTTATGTCTTACTGGTGGGATGCTATGCGAGGAGCAAACCATCAATGTGATTGTTTAGGTTGGAGGATACGTTCAAAGACCTCCTGGCTACAGTCAAAGTGGATGTTGTGGTTTTGAGGAGAGCGTCTCTGTGGAGATGCTGTTGGTTGCTTGGCAACAGTAAAGAAAAAGTCATACAGCTGTGTGTTGCTTTTAAACCTTTTATTTTGTACTTTAAAAAAACAAGGTGTAGTGTGTTAATAAGTGATCTCCATAGATTTATAGAGGGGGATTGTGCTGCTTTTGGATGTTAGCCTGGCTAATAGATAAAAGCAAGACTAACCAGCTGCTGGGTGCAGTGATGTATAAAGCACTAAATTTCCATCTTAATTTATATAAATCAGATGTAGGAAGTGGCAAAATGGGGATATTAATAATATGATTATATGTTAACCTACTCAAGTAACTTGGACTAATTAAATGAATATATATGTAGCTGCTTTTCACCAGTGAAACAGAACAGAGAGCAGTCTCATCATTACATGGGACACGCACACATCATAGTAACTTTTGCATTCCTGCTGTGTGGGAGCCGAGTAGAGAAGTCAGTGAAGAGAAACGAAAGGAGAGGAACATAGATGGAGCTTTCTTTCTCTGCTGAGTCTCTCTTTCACTCTTTCTCCGCCTGTCGTTTGTGCTCCCCTTTCTTTTGTCCCCTAATTGACTCTCCTACGCAGCCTTGCATACCTGCATGTATGCTGATACTGCTGTGCACATCATTTGAACATACACACCTGCAGCCATGCATGTACACACACACACACACACACACACACACACACACACACACACACACACACACACACACACACACACACACACACACACACACACACACACAGATTTCAATTGTCCTTACAAACCATTTAGTTTTCCTACTACAGACACACCCAAATACACTGATCATGAATCCACCAGGATCTACACACCAAACACAAAAAGGTTAATTCCATCAGGATTTGGAGCTTGTGTTTTTAAGAGATAAGTGAATAACTCCAGGGTAAATGTCTCAAGGGAAGCTTGTTTTAATGATTTCATTTGTGTGCAAATTGGATTTAGAGTAGGAGTCTCTTTATTAGAGGGGAATAAAGGCAAAGCAACCTTGATTTACATGAACACAGTGAAATTACAGACTACCTCTTTCTCTGGACGTGTCATTGTGTGTGCAGATCACAGGTATACAAGCCATTTTACTCTAAACTGTAATTGTGAGAAAATAGTTTTCCTTTATTGCCATCCTTCTGACGTCTTTCAGACGTCTATCTCCCACAACCATGTTTGAATCACTGGTTACAACCTTTTGTTTTCAGTGTCGCTGCCCACCAGTAATTTTCAGCCACATCACGTCTCTGTGGATTACACAAAATGCAAAAAGTGACAGTACTGCTGTCATAAATTCTCCTTTTCTCTCTGTGGTTTCCTTCCTTGTCAAAACTCAACAGGAGCAACCTCAAATATTTTGAGCATCTTGCAGTGCAGTGTTTGACCCTGAGTCAGTGCTGTGATTTCGTCTCTGTCACTTTGGTTCTGGATGAACATGCTCATGTTGTAACATCAATGAATGTGTTCACATGGGCGGCGACACAGATGAAGTTAATTAGTTGTTTACATTGTAAATTTTTTTTTTAAAGTTGTTTAAACTTTAATTATCTGAATGACATAAACTTTCCATAATTTTTGAAGTATTAAGAATTTTTAAGTTTTCAACCAAATTGTCATTGCTGACAATACACAGAAGCTTCTGTGATTTCAGCAAAATGAGGCACAACAATTTAACATTATAAGGCTTTATTAGAACGTTCATTTAAGAATCTATTGATGGAAAGTACTTTTCGCTTTCCAACTCTTAGTAGGAGTCCAAAAACTGCTAAAGGGTGCCATAGTGGCTTTCAGGTTTTGTTTGTAAGGTCTGCTACTCAAGGGCAACATCTAGTTGTTTCAAATGCCATATTATACAATTGAGATCAACCATTTCAACATTTATCCCAACTTAGATGGAGTAATAAATGCAACAGAGGAGTAAGCGAAATGTTTGCACCAGAGGTCAAATCACATGTTGAGTAAAAACATTAACAAAATTTAATTTTCTTCTGATTGCATGACTGAAATTACAGTAATATATTGGCTGAATGTTAAATTTTACTATAATTATTCAATGTACTTGCCTCAAAGTATAGTATGAGATGATAGTATATGTCTTAGCAGTAATACTGTTGGAAAAACATTCTCATTTAAATGTTAAAAAGTGTCAAAAGTTGAACTGTAGGTGCTTTAATTATTAAATTCTTCATTTATTGTTTTTATTTTACAATCTTTAATGGCACACAGAACTACATAAACCCCCGGCAGGGCTCTTTAATAAAATGTCTTACTTTGAACCTTTTTCTCATTTTTCTCTTGAGAAACTTTGGTGATTTGTTTAAAGAGACTCGATATCCAAGAACACACACACACACACACACACACACACACACACACACACACACACACACACACACACACACACACACACACACACACACACACACACACACACACGTGCACACATGCCCACATGCCCAGACTTGTCCTGTTTTCTCATTAATAATGCTGTTCACTGAAAATGCAGCCGTGGAGGTGAAGTGTCCAGCAGCCAGACAAGGTAATTTCCTGTGGAAGTGAGAGAGAGGGTGAGGGGTTGTTTGGGGTGAGGGTCTGGGTTGCATTGGGGGATGTGGGGGAGGAGATGCAGGGCAGCAAAAAGATGGATTAATGGGCAAAGGGTTAAGTTAACGTAAGCAGTACAGAGGGGAAACATTAAAGTAAAAGGAAGTGAGACTCAGGACGGGAGGCTGTCAGTGGATGATGTCAGAGTGAACCACAGGTGTTTTGGGTGGAGGTATGTGTGTAATAAAGGCTTACTCACACTGTTGAGAGAATCATAAGCAGCAGGAGGTAGAAGTGGGGGGAGATGATGGTACAGGATGAAGATGAGGCAGGTCGAATTTGCACAGCATGTGGAAAGGACTCTGTAGAGAGTACTCTGAAGTGGAAAGTTTAGTATATGCCAATTAATCTTGCAGGAATGCTACTGTCAGACAAGCAAGGAGGACTCGTGGTTGTCGAGAGGGACAATACATCGGAAAAAGATTATTTCTCAAGTAGCAACTTTTAGATTTTTTTCTGCTCGAATTAGAAGAAAATGCGGTTGCAAATTCCTGTCTTTATACCTCTATTTGATCGGAAGGTGACAAATCAAACTGTCCAATCAGAGAGCAGACAGCTTCTTGTCCTCCTGCATCACTGCAGACCCTTAAAGGGGAGTAGACACATTTTAAAGACAGACGGTGGTGCCACTGTTAGTCAAAGTGAATGTGATAAACGATATTACTCAGTCCGAGATTCGAGCAGCAGGTTCTGCGGACTCTCTCCAAGCAAACTACCACTTTTGCCTTTACCCGGCTGCTGTTGGCAGTTACTCGATTTGTTTTCCTCCAGGTAGCCTCTGTCCGCTGCAGTTAGTATTTCAACAGCACTTTGATTTCCATGGTAACCACTGCTTCAGCTCTGCGTCCCGCTCTGCCTGACAGTAGCTCCTTGGTGCCGGAGGTTAGAAATTATACAGCCGGGGAGAGCACAAGGTGTCTGTCGGAGAAAGGAGTCATCTCCTGGGCTCTGGTACATCCCATCACCCGTCTAGCCAACAGCTACCAACAGCTAGGGTTAAGGATAATCATGGTGAGCCTCCTGATGCAGCAGCAGCTAACCTGGAATCCAAGTGGTGTTGAAATAGCAATTGTGGTGCATGGAGGCAAGCCAGAAGAGAGCGAGGCAACTGGCCAAATGGGCAGGCGCAAACCTAGGTCCCAACCCGATAGTAAGGTGACCATGAACAGCTTACTGGTGAAAACAATCCCTGTATTATACCAGGGACCATGCTGATATGGGCAACTTGTTCTCATAGTTTTAAATTTTTCCATCGTCGTTTGAAAATGATTAATAACATCATACAATTATATTGATACTCTCAGTGTCGAGGCTAGAAAATGATATGAGGTGAAGCTACTGACTAAACGAATGCCCTTCTAGTCTACCAGTCAGTGCCTAATTAAATGAGTCAACACAATGGCCAGATGTTTGGTTTCCCGATATTATGATCTATTTGGTTTCATCAGCAGGTAAGCTCAAAAGTTGAAGGTTGAATTACATAAAGAAAACTGTTTGTAACTGGATTATTACAAAGTTGTTTCTTCGTTTGCTTGTCGAGAGCCAATACTCATCAAGCCATGAAAAATTACCAGTTGCTCAAAACACATCAGTACTTTACAGCAGCTCCAAAGACGATCTCTTCTTATCTGTAGAATAATTATGTTCATGGCAGCCAACCACAACACAATTTCCGGCATATTTACAGGAATCTCTTCAAAAATGAAGATGATTGATTCTGAAAATCTAATGGCTTTACATTTCAGCATCACTTCATTTTTACCAGCAAAAGACATGGATGTGACAAAGTCCACCAATGCTCCCAGATGTTTGCACCTGCCCATACCAGCTAGGTGGAGGCACAATGAGTAAATGAGTAATATGGGTTTATCACATTCACTTTGCAGCTCCAGACTTGGACTGAATGGCATTGTTTTGGCTGATAATGTTACAAACTTAATCACAATAATTTAGTCACAGAGGTTGTGTATCATTTACTAAAGTCGTTTTCTAAACTTTAATCGCATCAGCACCCGTCTTAAAAATTGATCTACTTAAGTTTAAGAGCCTACAGGGTATGGAAGGACAGGAAGCTGTCTGCTCTCTAATTGGATGGTTTGATTTGTCCAATCAGGTTGAAGTGTAAAGACATGGCCAAAATCTGCATCTGCAACTTCAGTCTTGCACACAGTTTCTCACAGCAGCACTGAGATCCAAAAATGGCAAACGCCATGCCACTCTCACAACGGCAGACTGATCCTGCAGAGGAAGTTGCCGTTTCCTCAGTGGTCTGTCACTGCTCTAAAACAACCAAAGAAACTTCCCACCAACTGAAAGTTTCACCCAGAAAAGAATGGCACTTGCCGTTGTTCACCTGCAATTACCGTTGTACAGTACTGATGTACATAAAAAAGGATTGCAAGCCTATTTCTGCACAAACCAGAAACAGAGTAACTAACTTCGCTACATCTTAGCTTAAATTTGTTGATCATTCAATCATAAATCGATTAAACAAACAGGCTGAGCAGCTATGCTGATATGGTAATGTTAGATTAAATAGAACTTTTTCAATCACATGTTTATTATCCTTAGCCTATATTATTACAACATATTTCCAAAGCACATCACAAACCAATGCAAAAGATCAAACTGATTTCCAATAGTCTACATGGTTTCATACATGACCCCTATTTCCACGCTTGACAGTGCAGATTAATCTGTGCAAACCTACACTACCGTTCAAAAGTTTGGGGTCACTTCCCTATTGAATCCCATGGCAAAGTGACCCCAAACTTTTGAACGGTAGTGTATGCATTTTTTATTGTAAACATGGGTGGTTGGTATGAAATTTGCACAGGCATTAAGACTTGGCCCTAATGTGAAAAGTCCACCACCAGCCCACAGTGGCAAACTGCTGACACGGTTGAGGAAACAACAACTACTGTTTGTGGTGAGAGTGGCAAGCCGTTTGCCATTTTTGGATATTGGGACTGCCAGATCAGAGGAAATGTCAGAATCAATGATTGTGGAAAATTTTTTTTCCATGAACAGTGATAAGTTAGAGTTGAATTACTTTCTTGAAATGGTTTTATTATCCTTTCCATTGTTTCCCTGGCAGCTATGCTAGTGAGGCCAGCTTTCCTGTTTCCAGCTCATTAAGTTCTGTAAGCATTTTAATTTTATAGAGATATGTGCTAGCAAGTCATGATATTTCAACTGCTGTTCAGTTGCTATATATTTGGTATTTAGCTAAATTAAATAATTCAAAAAGCATCCTCAGCAGTGGCGATTCAATGATCTTTTCCAGAGATTCTATTAACCAATAGATAAGCAACACACTGGTAAACGTAACTGTTTTTAACATTCAAATTAGCTGTAAGAAGTTTTAATTAATTTCCTCCTTAAACTTTGTAAACAATCAACCAAATATGTGTTTTTTTTTCTGTCTCATCAATGACAGCACATACAGTTGTTCAAAATCAAGGAATGATGGCTGATATATTAAATGAAAACATCGCCCCACCACCCCTCCCCCACACAATAAAAGAAGTTGCCCTCTTTCTGCAGTGATCAACCATTGCATGACCCTCAAAATTTATTGTGCTCTCCATCTGAACTTTAAAAGTTTCTAGGAAATTTAAACAGGAATGTCTCATAGTTGGATGTTCAAAAGTCAGACAAGCCCTAAGCTCAAAATCCATTGTGATTGCCTAATACATTAAGACTGTTAAAGTACCAGTAATGTACAGTTTATTACCATTTCCAGCTACTTAATGTCTCATAAAATCAGTCACACGCAGATCTTTCCAACCTTAGTGACACTTTGCCATGTGTTTGCACATATAAGATGATTTGTAATGTATTGTTTTAACAGGTCAGTAGGCAAACTTGACTGTTTTTCTTAAAACACAGTTAATTCAGATTAAATATTTATTTATGTATTTACAGCTTTGAGATCTGATTTCTGTGATAAATACATAACAACCCCATGCTGTACCCTTAGAATGAATGCTAGGCTAAAACATTTAAGCTGTAGAAAACGTCCTCATTGATATATCAGCATGCCATTCCTTTTGTTTTATTCAGAAATACAGAAACAAAAAGGCTTACATGAGTGATCATGAAGCCATACATTTTTTATCACTGACCTCCTCTCAACTTGAGAAAGGAAAGGAAAGAAAGAAAAATTACATTATTTAAAAATGGCTGAGCAGTTGGTAAAAAAAAAAACCCCAAAAAACCAAACATAAAACAGTTCCAGTTTATTAGTTTGTTTTTATCCTGTTGGATTGTTAACAAAATAATAAGAATCAATGTTGCGATATGATGCAGTGTAATTCGATATGATTTGATATACTTTGTTGAACCCTTCCTGCACAGAAGATCAATAAAAACAAAAGAAAAACACAGCATATTCTGCTTGTAACACATGTCACATACCAGCCAAAAGGACTGCTACATTGCACAATACCCATACTGAAGGAAGAGAAAAAAAAGAATAAAGGATAGGGTGGATGATGCATCCAGCCTTAAGATACATTTAAAATGTCTTTCTTTAAAAAAAAAAATAAAAATGAGATAAAAAAAGATTAAAGGGACACACCTATTTCATACAAAAACCCCCATTTCTTTTACTTTTGTTACCCACGTTCAGATAATAATGCCTTCATTCATTTACTTAAGTCTTTTGCTTGTAATGGAGTTTCACATCCTTTTGCGGCTGTTGAGCAAATAATCAGAGTACTGGTCTCCTACTGCAGGGTAGAGAGTTTTAAGGAAAGCAAAGAGATGTCAGGGAGGAGATGACGGCAGTGTTCGCAGTTCGGTAGACAGATGGAAAGTGAGTGAGGGCAAACAGGGGAAGATAAAGTCTGCTGCTAATTATATCCACAATGGAAGAAAAACAGAAGAGACGTCGAGGGTGTGAGAACAGACGTGTAATTATAGAGACGGGGCCATGAGAGTGAGGCGGGGTGGATGGCTGCACACTGTGGGTCTAATTCCTCGTCTCGTGCTCTGTGTGTCTTTGAGTTTTCCACCTGAGGGAAGGGAGATGGACAGCCCTGCTTAATATCCGTAGAGAGTTTTAAAATTCACATTTGCAGGAATAGTAGTGATTGTGGTTGCCTAAACTAGCAATTTATAGTGCAGGTAAGTTGTCAGCCATTTAATCCAGCTCAGGCACAGCTGCTGTCATGACAACCATTTGCATGTTTGTGTGCAAGTCTTTTACCAGCTTGAGCTTTTTAATGTGGTCTTCATAAAACTTCATGGAAAATCAGGAGTATTAAAAAAATGTGTGAAACATTGGCTGCTGTTTCTTTCTTCCCCCCCTTATTAATTTCCTGCTTGTTGGCATGTTTTTCTGTATGCAAAAAGGATTAAATGCATTTGTTTGATCACTATACAGACTTTCCTAGCTTGTGTGTGACACACTGAAATATATTAGAATTTTTACACTTTGACAATCCATGGAGCTCTCAAATTAGTGGAAAGAAAAAAACCATAGAAGACTGGACCAGCTAAAATCTCATTCAAAGCAGAGTCACCTTCTTTGAGCTAATCAAGACTCTGGACATGCACTGACACTCCCATCTCATTATCCTTCACACAATAGAACAATTGGTGAGGTGGAAAAGAAGTGGGAATACCGCATGATGAAAATAGGGAAAAGTGTTATGTGTGCCAAGGTTAAAAAAGAGAAGACAATTGTATAATCAGCTAACTAGAACATCACGAATCAGGCTATTAAATCAGGTGATAAATAGTTAGAAGTTAGATAACCAAATATATTTAATTCTTTTTATAAATCCATCCTAATCACAACAAATTACAGTATTATATTTGATGGGGCAAGAATATTCTTTGTTGTTTTGTAGTGAAGCAATAGGAATTAATAAATAAATACAACTGATGTTGTAGCTTATACACTCTGATGCTCTCAGAACAGACATCTCAACACACAAATCACAAAGCAAAAGTTAATAAATGCAGCCAAAAATTCTACCTGCATCAGTGTGAAACTATGTCTCTATAGAGTCATAAAAGATTGTCTGTGCTGCCTTTCAACTGACTAAGCACTGACTCACAGTCTTCAGTGTGTATTTACACTGACCTTTAAATCCACCAATGTAGTAATTTTCCAGTGTCTCAGAACAATATAGCAGCTGTAATCAGTCATAATAATGGAAAATTAATCTTTTGATTCATGTGGTATTTCTAATGTCCCCTAACAGATCTAAAACTAGATTCAGTATAATTCTGTATGATTTTCTGTTGTGTTGCCAGACAACTTCCAAGGATGTTCCCTGAAAACTATAATTTAATGGTATTTTTAAAGACTGCAGAATCTCTATTTAATTTGTGAATCTGGTTAATTTATTCCAAATGATTACAAGCACAGCAGGCCATGTAGAACAAAATGTGAAATTTGTGTGCAGGCAAACATTTCCCTCAACAATAAACCCATCTCCATTTAAATTAAGCACAAATTTTAAATTTTCACTAATGTTAAGTGAATATTGGTAGCTTGTTTGTGAGGAAATGCTTTTCTGAAGCTAATAAACCTTTGCAGAAGTACAGGGTCCTATCAAATGACAAGAACCAGAGCATCAATTAAACTTGATATGGAAACAGATGCAAATAGGGCCTCTGTAGTTGCTTAATGCATTAGTTTGTGAAACATACCCTGACTCATCTATTTAAAATCTGATTTGTATTTATATGATTTGCTCAGTCAGATCTGAACATTTCTGTTTTAATAATTAAAACTTGATTTACAAACTATGTGGAAATGCATTTGCCAGTCCACATAAACACTTAACAAATAAACATATATTTTAATTAAAAGCTGACCTAATTCTTAAAAAATAAACCTGTGAAACCTCACTATAACCTCTATACAACAAGCTGAAATAACAGCAGCTCTGTTTACCGACCAGTCCTCCATACATCGTGGATATTGTTGAGTGATTTAGGCAAAGCACTTCAAAATCCTGTTTGTTGTCTAAATCGATAAATGACATGTTTTGTCTGCCACAGTCTCAAATTATTTCAGATTACAAATGAAAGAACTGTATGTGAAAAAATAAAGGTTGCTACCGGTAACACTGGGTGTCTGTGTGTGTCTGAGTTGTGCGTCTGCTGGCATGCGGGTGTCTGCTGGTGTGTGTGCAAATATGTATGCATTAGTGCGAGCACTGAGGGGAAATTCCTCTCTCAGGGCTGGGAGTTCTTCCTGTCGTAGAGCTGTGTTTGTACAGCCTGGCTTTGTCGGGATATCCTACCCTGCCCATGTCTGAGGGAGAGAAAGGGAGAGATAGAGGGAGGGATGAAGGGGCACCGATAAGGGAGGAGGGAGGGATGGAGAGGAGGGGTGTAATGAGATGTGCTGCAGTGAAATAGGCAGTGGCAGAAGTTTAACGGATTGGAAAACAAGCTTGACTCTTTAAAACTTTTATCTAAATTAATTTGGCATGCCAAATTTCACAAATGTCCTTCATTGATATAAATTAGCATAGTCCCATTTAATCCCCTGCTTCGTCACTATGAGGCAGATTTGAGGCTGCCGGTAAAAGGACAAAGTCAGGACGACCAGGCAGCCTGTAGCCTGAAGGAAGGAAGGACTTATCCTCCAGACTAATTGTGGTTGTCTTGATGTTTAGTTTACTTTGAAGACTCCTGTTCTTCCCCAGACTCAGTCCACCTGCACGTGATGACTTCAAACAATCAGTGAGTCTAACTGAAAATGAGTTGCTTCTGTGCTGGAGGCCCAGTCACTGACCCAAACCCACAGAGACATGAGCTTCAGATGTGACAGAGAAACACAATCTCAGTGGCTGCTGAGTGGAAGAAGTTTTGATGGAGAGACAGAGATGAAATGAATCAGGGCATTTCTCAGATGCTCTGGATGTAGAGAAAATCAAATAACTCCTGGCTGCATAATCTCAGCATTCTTGGACACGTGTTTTGATCATCAGTACAATTACATGTTTCTGATATTAGGGATACATGTTCATATCTGAACAGATCCAATAAAGAAATAAATAAAAATGTCTAGCATAGTATGAAATAACATTTTAAGCAGTTGTTGACTAAACAGGAAGACTTGTAGAAAGAGTTTTCTTTTTGATTTTGTATTTATTCACATCAATCCAAAATGCATCTTAAATGCAAATCATGGTTTCATTCGAGGATCCTCTTTTTAGGGATATATCTAATTGTACTTAGAAATATCCAGTTACAGCATCATTGTACATTAACAGTGCAAGTTATAGTCCTCTGACAAAAAAAAAAAAACAAAGAAAGAAAAAAAAAGAGCTGCAGGGAATAACATCTTGGACCAGATGAATCAAACTTTGGAGTTACATTACTAAAACAGTTTCTACACAAAAACAAACAATGGACATAACTTTCATCCATCCATCCATCCATCCATCCATCCATCCATCCATCCATCCATCCATCCATCCATCCATCCATCCATCCATCCATTTGCTGCTGCTTATCTGGAGTCGGGTTGCGGGGGCAGCTGCCTAAACCCAGACTTCCCTCTCCCCGGCCACATTCACCAACTCATCCGGGGGGATCCTGAGGCGTTCCCAGGCCAGCCGCGAGATGTAGTCCACCCAGCGTGTTCTGGGTCTTCCCCAGGGCCTCTTTCCGGTGGTATGTGCCAGGAACACCTCACCAGGGAGGCGTCCAGGAGGCATCCTAACCAGATGCCCGAGCCACCTCATCTGGCTCCTCTTGATGTGGAGGAGCAGCGGCTCTACTCTGAGCCCCTCCCGGATAACCAAGCTTCTCACCCTATCTCTAAGGGAGAGCCCGGCCACCCTGTGGAGAAAACTCATTTGTATTCATGATCTTGTTCTGTCGGTCATTACCCACAGCTTGTAACCATAGGTGAGGGTAGGAACGTAGATTGACCAGTAAATCAAGAGCCTTGCCTTTTGGCTTAGCTCCTTCTTCACCAGGACAGACCAATGCAAAGATGCCATCACTGCAGATGCCGCACTGATCAGGCTATCGATCTCCCTCTCCATCCTTCCCTCACTCGTGAACAAGACCCCGAGATCCGTGAACTTCTCTACTCAGGGCAGGACCTCATTCGTGACCCTGTGCGAAAAAGGCCCCCTCTAGCGGCCATATCATCAGGGAAGCAACTGCTTTCCCTCACCCGGATTAAGCGCTACACCCTTTTCCGGCTGAGGACCACGGTCCTCAGTTTTCATGTTGTGCAAATTTTTTTTTGAGGGGGGGGTTGCCAGCTTTATAATGTTGCGTGTAAGTATAGTTCTCTTTTATTAATCTCAGTTATCATGAAAATATACGAACAAACATTATTTCCCATTTTTGCCACAATACAGCTACTTCCCTAACTGATTATTTACACATCAAACCATAGTTTGCACCACAACTAACCAGTCCAGATCTGCTGTCATGGCCAGAGCTGTTTTCTTAATCAGCTTTGGGAACCCTAAAGCAGCACATGAGACTGTCTTGTTCCAGAAAATCAGAACAAGCTCTAAGTCCTCATTCTTGCTGTTTATGCATCTGACCCCTTGATGTGTCACAACATATTCAGAACCAACATATTGTCTTATCTGCTGCAGGTATAACACATAAGTAACTGTATCTTATTAACTGCTGAAAATTAGACCTTGCTTCTACTTTTCTTGCTTGGCATGGAAACACCTGCGAATCTGTCTGATTTGAGCAGATAAACAAACTGTATGTAGACAATGCTACATCATATGTCGCCAAAGAAATGACAAAGTTTAGCCAGTGAAGCTTCATGCTTTCATTATCTGTAGTTTTATCTGAGCAGAAAACAAAACCCAATATGTGGTCCACTTTAATGATGATTTTAATGACTTCTCTTTGCTAGTTGTGAGACTTTATGGTGACAATAATGATGCAGCACTTAGGATTAAGCTTAGCTATTCTAGCATTCCTTGGGTGGATGGCCATAAAGTATCCATTATCATCTAAAACATGCTAAACTTAAATAAATCTCAACTGTATTTTGTTTAGTGCTATTTAGCAAATGATAGGAGCTAACCATTACTCTTGGTAAGTATATCAACAGACTGGGATGCTGATCTGGTTACATTTGCCAGGCTTAGCTGTTGTGACTTTTTGTCTCATTGTGTTATGATCTGCGGCCTCAGAGAGCCGCTGCATGCATGTAAAGTCTTAGTCTCTTTTATGAAAAGCTCATTTCAGCTTGTGGAAGCAAAGTTTACATAGAAAGCAACATTATACCTCACAGTTTATGTGTTTGTTTTTCTTATTGCTGCTTTGAGAGCAGCTACCTTTCTCTCTAGACACCGACACATAATTTTCTAGAAAACACCACACACAGACAAACCTTCCCAACTGTGTCAAGCCCAAGTGGTGTCTAGTTTGTCATTATCTCAAAAAACAACATAAAAAAAACTCTGTGCTGTTGGAACAAGGTAAAGATGTCTCTTCGACTCTAATTGTGATCTTGCCAGTCTCTTATTTTTGTTATTCTTCACTCACCTGATCTGACTTCTGGTAGCCTTGGCTTTTCTGACTCACAGACTTTGTTATTCTTTAATTAAAAGGTTTATCCACAAGTGTGCATGTCTTGCAGAGTTTGTCAGGAAGGACATGTTGTAGATTAATCTATTCAGACAGAGTTGCCGTGGAGAGTTTAGATTTCATAATCATGACTGTTTTGACCCTTGTTGACCTCCATGAAGGAACCCAAACTCAACAACAGGGCTGGCTGCAGATACACCATTCCTTCACTGGTGACTACATTATGACGCACCCGGCTGCATGTACCCACAGGAGGTGTGAATATCTGTGATGTGGTATGTCAATAACATAGAAAAACAGAAAAGAAAAGGCTCTGGACTTCCCACTGGACTTTACTCACATAGCTAATAGTTAGCAGAGAGTGCAGGCAGAAAGAGGGGAAGGCAAATTCATGGATGGATGGAAGGTTGAAAGAAGGGGAGGACGATTGGAAAGATGATAAAGCTAAGAGGTCTACGAGCAGGCCAATAGTGAGGTAATGCTGCGTGTGCATTTTGTAGTAGTGGGTAGTTCATCATGACCAGCCTGTTTGTCAAACACTTCAAATCCTGCTGCTTTTTGTCAGGGGAACATTTAGCTTCCTGCTGCTGCTGAGATGTGCTGATTTCATATTGTACATGTGTCTTTTGTTTATTAGTTTCATGCCATTTTATACTTTCATAAGGTCTTTCAGTGTTTTTCAATGGCATTTTTTTAATCATTTTGATGAGTCAGTCCAACCCTCATACTTGACCAATCTCAAAGGAATGTGTGTTTTTTTTTCCCCCTCTCAGCGACACACCTTCAGTAGGCAGCTGTTTCGGCATCCATCTTGCATCCTACCTGTACTGTGAGCTCTCTCCAGAGAGTCTTATCTCTTCATCTTATCTCTTGTTCTACCTCTTTCTTTCTTTCTTTTCCTCTCGTCTTATGATGTCTTCTTGCGTTTCTTCGCTGAATCAAACACAGCGCTAGTTCAAAACGGTGCGTATGTTTATATCCCTTTGCTTCCGTGTCATGCGCTGTACAAAAGGAAACGTGGCTGCAACAACACATGGCGTCCCTGATGAAAAAAGTTGTATAGTGCCATTTTTCAGCCTTTGAATGCTGCTGTGCAACAACAAGTCCAGAAATGTGTATGATGCATGGAAAACCTGCAGGACTGTGGCTCTTGAGGACCGACGTTGACCACCCCTGCATGAAATGAGTCAGGAACATGGAGTTTTAAAGTCGGAAAGTTACACACTGCATCTTTAAATTAGGTACAGATCCAAAACATTACTTCTTAAGACATAATTTATGACAAAATAGCTACTTTTTACTTTGTAAATTTACAGGGATTCTGCTATTAAAATATTGGCTTTAAATATAAAACCTCAACTTGTACTGAAGTATTGTTGTCTTGATGTTTTGCTGCATTTAAATTGAAGATCACACCAATCTCACTGGTTTTGTGCAGAACTAATTTTGTTAATCCACTTGCATAATCCCACCATGTGAATGTAAATCATGAATACCAAACATTGCTTCAGGTGAAATTTTCAAGCCAAAGCTTAATGACTTCAGCTGGTCCATTTGCGGAGTACCTGCTACCTGCCAGCCTTAATGAACTGACTGTGAGCCTTCTGGAGCCCAACACATTTCATTAACACCATGACAGACCCCTTCACCTCATACGCTGTTTTTCTTAACACCTCTTCTTTTGTCTTTTCTCTTAATCTCCACTTTTATGTCTCATTATTCATTTTCAACCCTCCTTGACTTTTTGTTGTCTTTTTCTGTCACTTACATCTGAAAATCTAACAAAGCCCTTATCATTGTTATTCTTCCATTACAGTGTTTTTTGCTCTTTATTTTCTTTTCTTTGTCCTTTTTGCTCCATTTTGGCTCATCTTCTCCTCCCTTTGTCACTTTGTTTGCCACAGAAGAGATACTGAATGCACCACCACTCAAAGCATATCCCTGACTCAGTGTTTTTGACATTCAATTTCTGCTCCCATAAACTTTTACTGTATTCGCTCATCTTCTCCTTTGCTCCTTGCATGCTGCTAATATTAATGCTGCTACCAGCCCCCTGCCCTTAACCTCCCTCCAAATCCATCTCCACCTGACTTCACTTCTCCCTCTCCTCCTCCCATCACATCCTTCCTATCAATTTCTACTTCTTCAGCACTCCTCACCTCTCCTCCCACTCATATCCCCTCTGGCAGCAGGCTCCCTCAACAAAGACGTGACTGCACATCCATGTAGCCTTTTAGGAGGACCTTAACCACAGAGTGCTTGGGGAAGCTATTTGCATCACAGGCACTGCTGCGTTTCACAGAGGGAAGATATGAGTGGGTAGATGAAGGAAAAAAACAAAAAAGGAAGAAATACATAGTGTTGTAAGGGAAAGTGTTAGTCTGAATTATTCATAGCTGATCCATAGGATGAAAAATGAATCAGTTGCCAAAAAAAAAAAGAAAGAAAAACAAACATAAAAAAACAACCCTGTCTCCTCTGTTATCTCTCCAGGGTATATCTCTGTAAGTCATCATTTGAATCTATTCCAAGTTCTTCTGCAACTGTGCTGCAGGATACCCACACTGACTATCTTTACTTAAAATGCTAAGTTTTAATACAAATGTCGAGATATGCTGAAAATAGACTGTAAGTACAAATGCAATGACCTACTCTATCAGTCCATGTTTTTAATCAACACCCAAATGCAGCCTTGGCTTGTACAGACAGGGAACCACTTCTGATGCTCATCTTTGTTTTCCATGCTAAGGGCAGGAAAATAAATTAATGCAGTAGTAAAACTGTTTCACCCATCACTTAATGCAAGCTTGAAGAATTTAAATGTAAAATTATGTAAAAAAAAAAAAAAAAGACCTTTTGTGAGCTGAGAGGCATGGGTGACAAAAGAAAACTTTCTTTTGTCAATCCAAAGATTCCTTGTTCTTATCTACACTTAAAGAGCAATGTGCACCCATTTATTCCATATTCCAACTTTATCCTGCTCAGAGATGCTGTAGTTGAATTGAGTAATTGACTAACTGTAATTTAACTAGAGATGTTGCACATACAACATACATGTCTTTGGGTGGTGGAAGAAACCAGAGCACCTTCAGAAACCAGTGAAGAGACAGTGCTAACCACCACTAGACTGCTTCCAGAAGAAATTATTGTTTATTGCTGCATTTGGACATTTCAAAACACAGGGGACACCAGAGTTAAGCGTAGGGATGGAAGCTGGAAAACATGAACTTTACAGGCTCAAAATCATATTGACACAAACAAGTTGTCTGTTAAAGTGCAGAGTAGATTTTTTTTTTCCATGTTGAGTTCACGTTTGCATAGTCTTGCCATTTGGAGACCAATGATTGCCAAATGTAAATCTGCATCATGGCCAAGGCTGCTAAATATCAATACCACTGTTCTATATTCATATTTGGTATGCTGATATTTAGAACCAAGTGCTAGTGTTTATAAAAGAAAGAGCTGCATGTAACAACTTTCATTTCTACCTTTCAAACATGTAAGATGCTGGAAGTTCTGGAGATCACACAATCGGACAAAACTGGATCATGTTGTGATTTGTGACTGCTGAAGGCTTGTTTAAAGGTTGATTAATTGTGGGTCAGAAGTAAGACTCCACTATACTTACAACCACACCTATACTTGTTTATCAAAAGTCAAGGTCAAATTGGTGAAGACTGGTGAGGCTCAAATGAGTTTGTTTTGCTTCTGCTACACTGAACTTAACACTACCTGTTTCAGCAATGTTTGACAAGTCTTTTCTGTATGTTTTGGCAGAAATCCTTCTCTCTGGTGTTGGAGGCTCTGGACTTTGACAATGACACAGAATCAGGTAAGGCTAAATGTATTAATTTATGTACCATTTCACCCTCCTATATACAAAAATGTAATAAAAATGGTTTTGTGTTAGGTAAGCATGACATTTTTACACTTATGCAAAGTGTTAGCATCTTTATCTTCTGCTTTGAACATTGATAACTTCATCGGTTTAATAGGTGCAAGTTACAAAATATACTCTCTTCACATGTTATCAAATCATTATCATCATTATTACTCTTATAATTGTGAATCACAAGGTACATACTATTACTGAAAATAACCTAAATCATGAGCAAAATATTACATTTAAACCCTCATGCTTCCAATAATTCATCCTCCTCCTCCTCAACCTCATCCTCCTAAGTATGGAGTCTGGAGTTTGTTCTCACCATTTCCACTCTAACAAGTAGTATTAGAGATGGTGCAAAAGGGCACCTGATAAGATTTTTTTCAAAAAACAAAAAAATGTAAGCCGCAGCAGTTTAAAGAGGGGCGATAACTATATTTGTTTGGCTGATCAAAAAATTCCCATATCCCATATGTCAGATAAAATCAGATCTTTATTTGGAGTATCCAAGACCAGGCACTTAACTTAAGCTGAATAACTTTTTAATGGTTACTGGTGTTGCTTCTTTCCCCTGTATGTTTGGCACATGCAGAGTGTATAAACAAAACATTTAGTCATATTTGTATTAATGTGACTCAGTCTTAATATGTTGGAGAATCAAAAAACAATTGTAGTTATAGCAAACATTTCAGAAAAGGTATGTTTATCAGCTGCGATTGATTAAACACACAAAGAACTTATAAAGCACAATTTGTTGTGTTTTAAACTACATAGCCAATGTAGCTATAAACCTTACTTTTTATAATTAATATGTGAGGTATAGTGAAATAATGATACAATACAATACATTTTAAAGCAACAACCTTTGGGAACTTTTTCTCTTTTGCAAAGATTCCTTGGACTTATTGGAGCAATATTTTAAAATCAGGACCTGTACTTGCTTTTCAGTGTGGTGTTGGTCTTTTTTCTTATATAAAGAATGTGAATACTTCTTCCACCACAGTATTTACTGTATCTTCTCCATTGTCATTCCAAGAAAACTTTTCATTTTAAATCCAGTTGTCAACAATGTTTTCATGGAAGTAAACAACATGAGTGCTTGTTTACCAGAATATGTGGGTTGACACGATGGAACAATGTGAAGATATGCTTTGTGTCTTAATGTCTGTAATCATACAAGTTTACAGGGCCTTTTATCCAGGCCCTTTCATTTCCTGCTCGTCTCCATGTTCATTCTCCTCATAATTGGGAAAAGCTTTTTGACAGGGACTATGAGCTGTATGTTATATAAAGCATAACACAAAGACAAACAGGCAGATCTTCCAATGCCTTCCTCATTCCTGCCATGCCACAATCCTCCCTTTCATCTTCCCATCATCTTTCTCCCTCAGAGGAGGGACCGAAGTCCAGTCCAAATGATGGCTGAGATAATGAGAAACTGGAAACTGCCCCAGAGATGCTTGTCCTCCTCTGTGTTCATCATACCTGTTCTCCTGGATCTCTCCTTCCTTCTGCCCTCTAGCGCAGCTCTTACATCTTGTTTGCATTATCTTCCATTTCCACCTGAGCTCCTGACAACCCCGTACATTGGGACTAAAGCCGTTCACTAGGCCGACAGCTTAGCTCTTCCCAAACACAGGCGTCCTGTAGTAGTCTGAATGGACTTATCAGACCCTGCTGCCAATCAAATAGGATTACTGAGCATGACTGAATCTTCTGAAACAGTCTTTAGAAACTGTGAGAACATATAATGTTCTTTGAGCACTGACAGCCTGACCTTCACTGAGTTTTCTTTAAATAAAATGTAGCTTTAGTGTAAATGTGCAGGGACGTTCTTTGTATGTTAAAGGATAATCGCAGTTTATTACAAGTTTGGTCTAATATTTATTGTTTTTTGATGGCATTTTGTTCACGAAAGTTATTCTGGAAACTGGGAACATGATGGGATTTTTGCAACATAATGGGCAAAGACAAACAACCAGTCATTCAGTCACCTACAGATGTGCCATGCACAAATACAGATGGTAAAAGCTTGGTCATGGCAGGTTTTGTTGGTGGTTTTGGTGTGTTTTTTTTTTTGCTTTTTAATGTCAGTGCAGTCTCATTTAGTTTTCATTTGCACATAACCTCAGTTCAGTTTATAGTTATTTTGAGTGGTGTAGTCTGTAGTGTTTCTCTGTTGTGCTGAGAAGTGGTTCTGCAATTTAACCCACTCTGATTGGAGTGAAATGAATGTGGAAAGCACAGTGGTGGAAACACCTGTCAGCATAACAACACAAATTGAATACACCACAGACAAAGCCTCCAAATTATCTCAAAGTCGCTCAACATCCTGCATATAAAATAAACAAGAACTAAGCATTATATCCTCATAAACACAAGTTTTATTTTGCCAAAATGAGGTGCACCAAATCAGTAGATAATAATCATGCAAACATGGATATGTAAAAGCAAGGAAAAGCAAGAAGAATTTAACATTGCAGCTGCAGCTCCATATTTGTTGGAATACTGACCATGCCTTGTTTTTTGTAGGGGAAGTGAGGACTGTTTAGTATAGTGACAATGAAATTTGTCAGAAAAAGTTACAAAGAGATGAGTATAAACATTATATGATATTAGTGGATGTTTAAGGAAGCAGGTTTGATTATCCTTCTCCTTGGAACAATATGACTTTTCTTGAGCCAGCTCAGTCCTGGGGGGAAACAAATGGAATAGTCACAAAATCTTAATTCATGTCCACAGACATGACTTTCAGTGTTTTTCATGCTTACAGACAGTATGACAGCAGTTTTTGAAGTAGTCACAAAGTGACTGTTGCATCACTTAAATATGCATTTGGAGGTCAGAGGGTTCGAAGGATGGACCTACACAAATAATAAATAAGCTGAACAACCATTTTGAACGCCTGTCATGGTCACTCATGTTTAAAGATTACTTAACTTTACAATATTAATTTAGGATTTTGTCCCTTGTGGATGATTTTTACAGTTTACATACTGATTCTCCCATGACCACCAAAGATCACATATTATTCTGGTGTAAGTAAAGGTTGTTACCAGTTAACCAACCTACATATAAAATGTTCAAGAAGGTGATTTTTATTTTAAATTCTTCTTACTTTCATATAGTTATTTGATACGATTTGTTTGTACTATTTGTAATCTTTGCACTTTGTACTACAAAGATCCTCCATGTGTTTGCATAGAAACAAGAGGATCCACTTTTAAAATTTAAAACAGTAGCTTATCACTACCAGTGATCTAAGAGTATTTTTAAGTTAGTGTTTCACTAATAACAAATTACCTTAAAACTTGTGTTTTTATGTTTTTTCTTCTGTTCACATATTTATAGGGTCATGTTAAGTGCATACTTTCTGCTGTGTTTGCCAGCTTTTCATTGGTATTTATGTAGCACTCAGAGCCACAAAACCTCCATCACGGCTTGAGAGAAAGTGGAATTCACTATTAGAAGCATTCTAATCTGGGCCAGCTTGTCTATAAAATCCAATACACATGTTTGGACTTAGTGTCTCATCCATGTGAGATTAGTTTTATTGGGACGCCCTATACTAGCATGAAAATTTTAAATAACACTATTGTACATTAATTACAGAGGAGACACAAACACTATCCAGCTGATCTATTGGTTTCCGTTGGTCTATTGATTTTTTGGCAGGGGATATGAAATAGCAAGCAAAAATGGGTGTTTTCTCTCCTGCAGAGTTTTTTCAGCCATTGTCAAGGGCAAGCGCTTCACAGCTCAGACCAGGCAGTGGGGGGCAATAAGTGTTTTCACTACCTGCAGACACAATCCCTGTGGACCTATACTTTTCAGCACAGCTCAGGGTGCTTGTTTGGCGCTGCTTTTCCATCTTTTGTTTGAGCTCCTTCTTCTCAGTCTCATTGTGTAGTTGAGCTCACTTGTTATGTCGCCATTTCATCTAATCACATTACACAGGAAATCAGACTCTGTTGTACACCTTCCCTGCTGCATTGGATCATAATCGTGTTATTCCTCCTATTTTCCTGGGACAGAAATGGTGTTGATAAAATTAAGCTTTGATAAGCCAGATTCATGAAATTACTAAAACCCATAATGCTTTGCTGTAGCATAATGAAGGGGATGAAAGCCCGGGTCTCAGATCTGACTGCAGGTGATAAAGGAACTGAGCAACAACTGAACAGTTCACTCAGTTTCCACGCTGTCCTCCATGTGTTATAAGCACACACACATTCACACATGCACACGCACACACACTAGCCAGTATGTGTCCCTGTTTTCATTCCTTTGTCTCAAACTACAGTGATCTCATCTCTCCATCAGGCAGTTTGGTAAATGTGTGCCCTAATAGCCGCTTCCCTTCCTCTCCAGCTCTACTTTTCATCTGGCTTTTACACACAGACATACACACATGCTCACACAAACACAAAACACACACTCTACACTGCTCTTCACAGCTGACTTACCTCCAACAAGGCCATTCTGTGAAATTATCACACAATTTTTCCTGTTGTCCTCACCAGCATCTCTTACATACATACTAATAGTATAGATTGAGACACACCTATATACACATGCACACTTGTATTCTCAGTGCTCTGTGTGTGTGTTAACATCCTGTCAGGAAGGATTAAAAATCAGTTAGGGGATGACAACGCCTCTGGGAATTCCCCTCAGGGGGTCAGGAACAGCAGCAGCTGCCCCAGCGTTGCCCTGGGGCTCGTCTGGCCCTCTCTGCTGTTCTGGATGCCTTTCTACTCTGAAGATCCCCAACCTCATTTTTGTTGGTTCCATAATCGATCCTTGTGTACAGCAGTATTCATGCTGGAAATGTTTTTCACTTCACTAAATATATCAATGCTACACAAGCTTTCTGATAGTGATGGTTGTATATGAAATTAGAGGGAAAAAAACAAACAAGGATAATAAAACATTATGTCGTACATTTTTAAAGCCTTAAACAAACGTCTTATTAAGCCACAAAGTGTATATTTAGGTTCACTCAGGTCCAGCCTTAAAAGGCAGTTGCTTTTAAATAAACAGTATGGATAAATCTGCTGTACTCAACCTGTTTGGTGCCACACAGGAAAGTATAAAAGGGACAAACTATTGTGGACAGTTGAGTTTTTAGTAGCTGAAGAGATGGAGTTGGTGTAGATGTAATAGCAGTTTGCTCTGTCACTGCTGGATCTGTTCACTGTTGCTGCTATAAAGAAAGAAAGAAAGACAGAAAGAAAGAAAGAAAGAAAGAAAGAAAGAAAGAAAGAAAGAAAGAAAGAAAGAAAGAAAGAAAATGTCAGCCAGATAAAGTTTTCTTCTCCTTGTCCTCCTTAAGGTCAGCTGATCGAGCAGGTTCTCCTCTCCTCCATGCTGAACCCTGGTGAACAATGGCAAACCCATCGTCACCATGGACGCATTCTCAGCCTTGAGTATCGGCTCCGTTTCCGATGTGACTCCAACTACTACGGACCGTTGTGCAATAAGTTCTGCCGGGTTCGTGATGACTTCTTTGGTCACTTTAGCTGTGATCCCAGTGGCTCCAAAACCTGCATGGAGGGCTGGACAGGACCAGAGTGCAGAGAAGGTAAGAGAAGAAACAGATATTTCAAACCAGGTCTGAATGAAAGATATTTGAAATTACATGTGATATATGAAATATATTTTGTCTGTATATGTATACAAATTAATGAAAATATTTTTCTTTGGATTAAGGGCACACCAGAAAAATGTTCATATAATAGAAAAGAATCCATCTGGAAACAAGTCTTAAACAGGGGTTTCACATTAACATAAAAATACAAATAAACAGAGATGAGAAAGTGTCACATTTAGTCATACACTGATCAGCCTTAATAATGAAACTTCCTAAGTTATAGGTTCCATCAGTATAACTGGTCAGTACAACATATCATTTCAAGAAGTTAAAAATAGGCCTGTCTTATCAATGCATGATGATTTTAAGCTTACTAGTCAGTCTGCAGACATAGCTCAAAAGCATCAGAGCAACCTTTGATGACTTAAGTAACAGATTAAATATTTCTTCTTCATAGCAAACAGCTACGGCTAAATGCACAAGAAGCTTAAAAGTGACACCACAAAGAAAACTTTTTCAGTCTTGACCTTAAAGAGAGTTTCCGTTTTAGTAATTTTCCAAGGTTTCTAAAAACATTTTCCGTGAGTGTGTCTTTGTTTTCCTGTTTGATTTTGGCCTCAGAAGCCCTGTAATTCTGATTAAAGGTAGTTAAAGTAAACTTTAGTTTCCTATTTCCTTTTTTAAAAATGTCTTACATGTTGATGTCAAAGATGTAACCCTAAAATTGCATGAAGGCTCTAAACAAATTACACAACAAAGTGAGGACCTGTCTCATTAACCAAGATGAATGAACACTATACTCATACTCATTTCTTTGTTATTACACTCTTGTACATCCGTAAATACACATAATTTAACTTCAGTGGAAAGGGTGTGTGACATTATTTAGTTTGACTCCTTGGCTGGACGCCCTCACTCTGTGACCTCGTGAGTGTTGTTATGATGTTAAAAGTGAATGGAGGAAACCAGAGTGGAAACCATGGGAACCCTGAAGGACACATGGCCAATTTAAGGACATCCTGCAACCCTGCCCATCTCGCCCTGTCTAAGTTCATCTGACTTCCTCCTCAGCACGGTGCTGATTGGCATGAAGAGAAGCAGGAAGTTTAAAAGATTAGTCACGATCCCTCTGTTACCCCCTGCAGGTTGCAGATCATGAAGTGAAGGCCTTTGTTTTTAATTTAAACCCTTAAGTTATAATATGTGTCTTTATGTTCTTGCTCTATTGACCAAAATTATCAGTAAAGTTATTATTAAAGGTTACTGAATCAGTTAATCATTAGAAATAAAGTGCCTACCCATCCATCCATCCATCCATCCATCCATTTTCTGCCGCTTATCCTGAGTCGGGTCGCGGGGGCAGCTGCCTAAGCAGAGAAACCCAGACTTCCCTCTCCCGGCCACATTCACCAACTCATCCAGGGGGATCCCGAGGCGTTCCCAGGCCAGCCGTGAGATGTAGTCCATCCAGCATGTTCTGGGTCTTCCCCAGGGCCTCTTTCCCGTGGGACGTGCCCGGAACACCTCACCAGGGAGGCGTCCAGGAGGCATCCTGACCAGATGCCCAAGCCACCTCATCTGGCTCCTCTCAATACGGAGGAGCAGCGACTCTACTCTGAGCCTGTCCCGGATCACTGAGCTTCTCACCCTATCTCTAAGGGAGAGCCCGGCCACCCTGCAGAGAAAACTCATTTTGGCCGCTTGTATTCATGATCTTGTTCTGTCGGTCATTACCCACAGCTTGTGACCATAGGTGAGGGTAGGAACGTAGATTGACCAGTAAATCAAGAGCCTTGCCTTTTGGCTCAGCTCCTTCTTCACCAGGACAGACCAATGCAAAGATGCCATCACTGCAGACGCCGCACTGATCAGGCTATCGACCTCCCTCTCCATCCTTCCCTCACTCGTGAACAAGACCCCGAGATAAGTGAACTTCTCTACTCGGGGCAGGACCTCATTCAACAGGGTAGCCTTGCCTCTCCCTGGCCACTTCTTCCAGCTTGTCCAGCAGGATCTTGAAGCATTCCCAGTCCAACCAAGAGACATAATCCCTGCCTTCAGCCACCCAGTTTACAGTACACCTGACCTAGATTTTTCCCCTTACAAGGTGATGAACCCACGTGGAGGTGGCAACCTTTTGCTTTTTCAGCCTGTGGCTAAGATGCCAAGGCTCAACCACCAGGCATTCATCTGCAAGCACCCTTCCCAGGCATTGCCAGGTTTCAGGAGGGTGCCCGAGTGTCCCTGTTCTGAGCAAGGTGTCTAATGTATTCTGGTGCCAGTTGATCAAAGTCTTTAAAGTGCTCTAGTTTGACTCCTCCAGTAGGACCACTTTACCTTGGTAGAGCCTAACAACCCATGAAGGTGCTCAAACACTTCAGCAACAGCAGAAGTACGATTTATGGAGGGGAATTAAAATGGTCATTTAATGTAAAAACTAAAACAAAATTTATATATTCTTACCAATTTAACTTTGTATAGCCTGTAGTTGTATGACTTTTACATCACCATGTAGGCAGATGGTGAAAAAAGTATAGCTCATGGTAGTGTTGATGTACAACAACTTATAGAAATAAATTATATGCTGCGTTCACTTGCACTTGGACATCTGAGGTTTTCCTAGGCAAAAGTCAGCTTACTATAAATATTTATGTCACCTGGGGAGCCAGCCCAAATTAGATTAAAACTTAAATTTAAGTTGTTGTTTAAAAACAACACGTATATCATAAAAGCTGTTTCCTAGTCACTAATTTCTCCTTGTGTACAATTTGTGTATTTTTCAGCGGTGTGCAAGCAGGGGTGCCATCAGGCCCATGGTTTCTGTACTACACCTGGAGAATGCACGTAAGTTTGATGCACACTCAAACAACTGCTATAGTGAGAGCTGGTATATTTATAAGGTCAGTGTCAGACAGTCATTCTGTATAACTCCAGAAGTGACCATTACATTACAACAGTTTGGTTGGCCGGACAAAATTCCAGCTACTCATTGAATATGCAGAACAATTCTATGGTTTATCAGGATAATCATAAAAGATCATGTAATCCCTAAATTATGTATGTATGAAACAGAAAATATACATACTAACCATGGTTCTGCTGGAAGTGTGTTCCTGTTGAAATTAAGGTTTCCTTTCCAGTGTTGCCCTGTGCTTGCTCAGAACTGGGGTCTGAATCAAAGAGGACATTCAAACTTTATTTCAGCAGTAGAGGATTCTCATCAGGATCATGTTACAGTTAGGATGACATCACATATCTAATACAAATAAAATGACTCATGATACCTGTTAAGATCTCATATTTTGCTCTTCTGTTAGGTGTCATTATGGCTGGAAGGGTCCTCTATGTGACCAGTGTTTGACATTCCCCGGCTGTGTGTATGGGAGCTGCACTGAGCCTTGGCAGTGTGTGTGTGATGTCAACTGGGGAGGACTTCTCTGTGACAAAGGTCTGATACTCAACCTACGAAGTTTTCTTTGAAGAGACAAACAAATACAAAAGTGTTCTTAAGCCAGTGAGGGGTTTGTGTTCTTATTATTTAGGTACTCTGTTCAGAGGGAATTGTTTATCTCTATTTGTCTTAGATCAGTGTTTCTTAATCCAGGCCCTCAGTGCCCACTGTCCTGCATGTTTAAGGTGTGTTACTACTCCAACAAACCTGATTCAAATTAATGAACTTCCTCTTCAAGTTCTTTGAAAGCCTGTTAATGGGCACTTCATTTCATTCAGGTGTGTTATTAAAGTTTTACCTCTAAAACATGCAGAGCAGTGGGTCCTGAGGACCAAGATTGAGAAAAACTGTCTTATATTCTTGTTATGGTTAATTAAATCTAATATATTTTAACAATATTCTCTATATTCTATATATTCTTTATATTCTATATATAACAATATTCTCCACTAATTTACCCAACAAGTCAAAAAACCGTTCCATCCATATAAAGATGAAAGAACTTTTTAGTGCATTGTTATGTTGTCATGAATCTTCATGTATATGAGACAGACACATTGTGCATACACTATTAGTTTGTCAGACATGATTCATCCGCTCTATGAGGTGATTTAAAAAGGTGCCTGAGGGCTTCACCCTCCTCTCTCCAACTGTTTCCACCACACTAGCAAAGTTAGTCCAACATTATCCTCTGTCCCAGTGCGGGAGCTGTGATCGAAGAGTCAAGCGTCAGCCCAAGGGACACGTATTGTGCTGAGGAAAGGTGATAGCCATGGGTAAAGTGAATGTGAGCAGGGCTGGGCTTGGTGCTCTTAGCTAGGTGGGGTCCTAAGCTGTTTCTGCACAGAGAGGTTCTGTAAAGAACTGCAAGACACAAAGAAGTGATTAGAGAAAGAAGAGCTTTAATCACCCTGAACACTGGGGACAACTATCCCTGCAGCTAGACTGACCAGCACAGTCAGCAGACTGAGTTGGCCTGATTCACCCTAGCCTCTACAGTTGTACTTTTTACCTCAGACAAAGTTAAACTGAAACACAATCCCGATGCACATAGTTTCTCTGCTGTTTTGTGCTAAGAGCTTACAAAACAAGCTATAATTTTTATTTACTTTTCGTGCTTTCAGATCTCAACTATTGTGGTACCCACCAGCCTTGCAAAAACGGCGGGACCTGCACTAACACAGAGCCAAATGAATTTCAATGCGAGTGTCAGGAGGGTTTTCGAGGTCGCACCTGTGACATTGGTGAGTGTTGCGCTAAAATCTAAGTTAACAGCAAATGTTTTCTCAGAAAAATGTTTTTGCAACAATAGAAATGTAAAAATAAAACATAAAAGATGAACGAGGATACACAACATTTAAGATGAATATTTCCCAGGAAACATTACAGATTTGTTCTATAGCTGACTGTAGAATAGGATTAGCATAAATGCCACTAAAACGCATGACTTTATGGGTTATATTTCAGAGGAAGGCTTAGAACAGTTGGCAATCACAAATCTCTGCAGAGTTGAAAACAAACAATTTTAACAAGATTAATGTTAAGTGCATAAATCTGTTATGACAGAACAATGTTTCTTATTATTGGCAAGTTATGATCAACAAAATCCAAATTTGATGACATTTGCAAGAGTCAAAACTCCTTTGAAATTCCAGCCATCACCCTAATTATTTTCTCTCTTGTCTCTGTACTCTCCATTTCCTCATTCTCTTTCCTTCGCTCAGTGGAACACGCATGTTTGTCGTCCCCGTGCATGAATGAAGCCACCTGTGTGGAAGACCCAACCAGCTTCAGCTGCATCTGCACCCATGGCTGGACTGGACACACCTGCACAGATGGTGATTATCGGTGGTGCACACATGCTAAGTCTGAGCTGAAGGGACAGGCACTTTGAGATTATCTGCGATTGGTTGTAATTGGATCAAAGCAATTCAGTGACTAATCAATCCAGCAGAGGAAGTTAAATTAGCCTGAACGTAAACAGTATCAACAACAATCAGTGATCTGTCTCGCCCTGTGTCTGGGCCTGTGTGTGTCTGTGGGGATGTATTTATATCACCAGGAAAATCAGGAAATTGAAGTGGAGTGTATTCAATCAACTGTGTTAAGTAAAAAAATAAAAAAAAACGTAAAAAGTCTTTGACGATGCCTAACTACACAGTTAGTGTTTGGTATTTCACTACTATTCAGGGGCTTTCAGGTCTTGCTTCCAGGTATGTCCAGACCTTTTCCAGCTCCACTTTCCAGATGTAGTGGATGATAGTTCAGACAAGCTAAAGCAGAGTCCCGTCCACATGCTGAAAAGTTTAGCCAAACAAGCAAAACACTGAAACACAAAACAGGTGCTTGTGGTGCACAGCATGCCTATTCGAAAGGTCAAAAATATCACACACTGCACATTGCTTTTCCTCGTAGGGTCACATCACAGATCACACGCTCACAAACATCCGGTTCCCTTGTCATATATGTCTGTGATAAAAAATAAAAAGGACTAAAGCGTCTGCCAAGTGAATGTAATGTTATCAAAGTTTGTTTGCTCAGAGTAAACAGAGACCGCAACTAAACACAAAAACAATACACAAATACACACTTGTGTTTAGAAGTGGAATGACATGTTGTTGTTGGCATCAGTCTACATGAGTCTGTGGTGCAGTAGCCTGATGTTTTTCCAAAAAGTATGCAATACCAGACTGTCTAACTTTAACAATTATGATGGTGAAATACCAGTAACCCTAGCTGATCATAAAAGACAGAACTTACAGCAGCTATAAAGTACATTATGACATGCGGGCTGCTCCAAGACAAATGGAGAGTTTATTCTTATTATGTGGGTCTTAAAAACAATTTTAAAAAGTGATCCTTATGAGAAAGCCATGAAGGTGGACTATGATTAATGGGTTACTGAGCTATGTGGAGCCTGAAGTCAGAATTTTAGGCTCATGATTTCATTTGGGTGTCTTACCAGTGGAGGTTTGCATGCTTTTGTATTAATAAAAAAACATTATTTTTCTAATACACTACATAGCTGCAGCACCTGCCCTCCTTTCTGAAAATGCTCAGTTTAATCTTTTAGACATTTGTGCTGACAGGCTTTATTTCTTTTAAACCTCAATAAGGAAGTAAATAGAGTTGTAGCAGGGTTTTGTATTTTCTTAAGATCTTTGTGTTCATGGTTTAAGTAAGTAAGTGAATGAACTAAATAATGGACTTTAAGTAGCCCGAGGCCTTTTTATTTCTTCTTCTACTTTTAATTTTTTTAGACCTTGGTCTGTTGCATTTCCACTGGGACTCTAAAGTTTGGGGCAGATAAGGCAAATGAAGTCAGCTGAAATGTGTTGGGCTACACTGGCAGTCCTGCCCAGAGTGTCAGTGGTACCACACTTATCAGTCTACATAGATAGTAAAACCAGGAAGTCATTGTCAATGAATTAACTCAAAATGTGTTATCATTACACATTTCTACAAGCTGTGGATCATTTTTATCTTAGAATGTAACCACTGAAAAAGGATGAGGGGGTTGGGGGGGGTAAAAGATTGAAGTTTTTTTTACTCTAAAACCTTTTTTTATGAATGCAGCTGACTTAGTTGTGCACTGAGATGGTTGTGCTAACCCACAGATCAGAGCAGCCTACAAATCAGGAGGTGCACTTCAGTTCAGATCACTTAAAATCTGTTTGATTTACACATTTCTGTGGGGTTTGTGTGTTTTTATGTGCGTCTTGAAGCATAACCACTGTGAAACAATCACAGATTATTGTTTTGCTGCTCGGATTTCACCACTTTTTTTGCCACACTCAAAGCACTGTCTCTTCATTCATTCTGGAGTTGCCTGGCCACCACTGTTTGTGGTGCACTCTGTGTCTCCCCAGCTAATTGAAGCTGCATGAATGGGTGGGTTTGAATGTTGTTTTGTCAAACAGTAACAACCTTTCCTGTGGTACGTTTTAAAGGCAACAAATTTTAGGCGCTGCTGTAGTTATTCAATCCAACATGACTAAGAAAGGCAAAACTACTATAAAATGTGTGGAACACTTTATCAATAAGAAATGTTCTGCTCTGGATTCTCCATCCCAAAGTTCCAGCACAGTCTCAAAAGTACTACCGCCCTACCAGGGTCCTAAAAAACCAGCAGTTATGATTCAAAGCACAGATAAAAACTCCTTATGTAACATAAACAGATTTTGAAATGATACACTTTCTGGTTTAACTGTAGGCTCAACATGGAGGTGACAAGGGTGAAACACTGCTCTTCAGCTCATTCATTTTGCCCACATTATCCTGAATTTTGAAACTCAGACACAGGTTGAAATAATCTTTCATTTCCTGGGGGAAATAAAACAATAAACAAAAAAAAACTTTGTAAACACTTTTTAGCCTGTGGTACGTACTGTCAAAGCAAAGGGGAGCATGGAAAGGACTCTGGCTCCTGAAAAATGTTCCTGCAGTGGAAATGAAGGTAGAGGAATGCAATCGATCCAATCCAAAACTAAAATGATTTCCTTGTCTCATTTATTATGGGACTGAACTGGAGTGAAATGCACTTCTTGAATGTATTGTTTAAATATATCTTTACATGTTAAATTAGAAACACAATGAAACTGAGTAAAAGCACATTTTGAATGAAATAAGATTTAAAGATTCATCAGAGGCCCACTTTTACACCTGTTTGACCCATAGAGCCTCAGAAGATCTGTGACTTCTCTGTACAGCCAGTATGAAGTCACATTATCTGTGGCAGCAGGTGAGATTGGATCACATGGTTTATGGTCTGTCAAAACTGCTTGCGTAAACAAGCAGCGTTCCACATCCTCTGCTTTCACCTCTATCAGGATTACCCGCGCTGCAGGTTGGTCTCTGGCACCTAAATGCTTCAATAAGCATTTTTCCAGAGATGCTAAGATGAGGAACAAGCAAGAGATTAAAAAAAGTTTATTTTTGCTCTTGTTGTTTGTGGCCTGTATGATTAACAGTCAGAGATGTGGTCTTTCTCTGTATGTGTTGTTGTGAGGGGGGCCCTCCAGGGAATACATAGTGAGAGGATTGTCAGGCTTGCAGGGAATTACAACCAAAACCACAACACAGCTCCATTTTCAGACTAGATTTATATATATAACCAATATTAATTAAAGGCTTCTTTGTTTGTTATGAATTCTCTGTCTTGTTTTGGGAGAAGTGCTTCTAGCTTGGCAGGATTATTATTGCTGAGGGTTGGTGTTAGGGCCAGGGAGATGGAAAATGGTTGTTCGGAAGGGTTAGGTAAATGGAAAGAGGTTGTGAGACACAGAGATCTCTTGAGTGAAGGATGTGCACCACAGACATATGCATGGGAAAAGTTAAAATGCCACACCTGCATAAACATGCCATCTGTAATAAGAATTTATGCATGCTTAAACACGAAATGGTGAGCTTCGCTTTGTCTTTCTATGTTTTTTTTTATTGTTTTTTTTTTTTCTTTTTCTTTATCTGTTGTAAATTCCTTGAAAGATAAGTGGAACCAGACTCTCTTTTTTCCATTTCTTTTCAACTCTTGCCTAACACTTTCCCCATCATCCTTCCCTTTATTCAAACCTACTATTTTCAGCCTCCTCACTGTGAAAGGTTTGAGTTGTCGGTTTGTACTAGCAGCAGATGATTGCATTTATCACTGTTTGCACAGAAACCAGAGCAGCCGAGAGAAGAAGAAATACACCAACCAAACCAGTCTTACAGTCCAGCTCAAACATATCCACATGCAGGCATCACGCAGACTTAGTGACGCTCACACACGCAAGATGTTTCCTTAATATTCACACCCAGACATTTTCATTTCACAGACCAGTAGCTCATGAAAAATGTGTTTTCTCCTTCTCTTTGCAGTGGTGAGACAGTGTGATCGCAGCCCTTGTGGCCGTGGAGCGACATGTGAGGAAGCTCCAGAAGGTTTCCGATGTCTTTGTCCACCCGGATGGACTGGCAGGACGTGCCAGCTGGGTCAGTGTATCATACTGAAACTGTATTACATCTCTTAAGCAGAGTATACATTATGTACATATCAAATATGCTTTATAGCAAATAAACAATAAAAATGAATGAATCCTTTTATTTTAGATATCACTTTAATTGTGTTATTTTGCTATATTGCTGTGTTGTGATATTGATTTACTGCACACACAGAAATTTTGATAGGCATTTGTAAAATTTGTGATCAAAGAAAAAAAAACACAAGAGGGCAAAAATATTTAAATTGTAAAAACAGAGGACAAAAGCAAACATCTTTAATTCAAAGGTTTGTAGGTAGGTAAAACTAAGACTATAGGTCATAGTAGGAAGAATGTTTTGTTGAGACGTCCAGCACTTGACGTGTTACAGAGTTTAAACACAGAGGCAGTCACCGTAGCAACAACATATTCGAGATACAGGGCACAGGTGAAGTTTACACACTTTTTAAAAGGGCAAAAAGTAGACAGGTGTGAAGGTAAACAAAAGGTAGGTCACACAGGTTATAATAAGACAGGTTTTAGGTGTAGATAAGAGACCATGTTATAACAAATAAATAGATACAACAAAGTAGCACTCCGGAAGATTTGGTGCAGTTCAGTTCAACTCACGCTTCACAAGACAAGCTGTCATCCTCTGAATAAAACGCTTAACCCATTTTTAGCTGATGCAATATATATGTATGCTTTCACTTTTCAAGCCTAGAGGAACACATGTTGCATCAATAATTTCAAAACATACAAACTATAATATATATTCTTTTGAATATTAGTAACTATAAGGGCAAAATCAGTAATTCTGAGCTAAAAGATGAAATGGTTTTATATTACATTTGTAATATAAAACCATTTCATCTTTTTTTCTGAAGTTTAAGGATTTAGTAAACAGTTTTAGATTTACCAGAAACTCCTGAGGTTTTAGAAGCCGTTTAATAATGAAGCATCAGTTTATAATTTCATTATTATTGGCCAATCCAGCATTCAAAAGATAATATATATAGTAGTCTGGTGCCAGAACTACAGTACCAGTGCAGTAGTATCAATGACTACCACAAAGCAACTAATTTAGTCTGGTTTCAAAATCTCTAAAAAAAAAACTTTTTTCCCCCCAAAGGTAAAATGTAACTGTATTTAACTTGAAGTGAATATGAATTAAAAGCACAAAGCACTAGAAGACGCTATAAGTGAATAAATTATTACAGCAGCCCACCTTGAGTGTGAATAAATCTTCTTTAAATTCACCCTCATGTCCCTTGGGTTACATTTGCTCATACTGACAAATAAGTTCCCAGAGCATTGCTGTATTACAGCGAAGGTAGAAATGCACAAAATCAGCTCAAATGCACACACATTATATACACATACAGAAGCCTCAGGGTTATGAAGCAAAAAGTGAGACATATTTCAGGATGACAGCCTCTCCTACACCTCTGTGTCACAGTGATATGTCATTTTGACACTTGATAATCCCCCATAGTTCCACATCACAGATCAGAAACTCAGTCTATACTATGCGCACACACATACACACACGCACACACACAGCAATGAAACACAAGCTGTAAAACTTTTATGGCCTCAGCTAATAGGTGGAGCATCAGTAGTCCCTCAAAAGGTGAAAAAGCAATTATGCTTTCACTCTTTTGTTAAATGATTTCTGTCCCCACATCTTTTCCCTACCTCTTTAGCTACACACACACACACACACACACACACACACACACACACACACACACACACACACACACACACACACACACACACACACACACAAACACACTTAAACTCACCACCAGCACTGAATCCTTATCTGCCTCTTCTCTCATAGACAGTAAAAGGTTTAGATTACCCATAACGGATTGACTACTTCCTGTTTATTAAATAAATCTGTCTTTCTAAAATCTCTAAGACCCTCTGGAGCTTCTGGTTGTAACACTAAAAGTATGACAAAGAGAAAGTACACACACATTTGAAACATTAAGACAATGGTGCAAGGAGTGACTTTTAATTACTGTTAATTTGTAAAAGCAATATTTGACAAGGGCATGCCCCTCATCTTTAATGATTGGTGTGTTTGTTTCTGGCCCCTGTCCAGCTATTTTTCCACTTCCTGGTTAAGTTTGAGCATCTGATTTAAAACTGAGTGGCTCTGGTTTAAACTGTGGCTAAGATCAGCAGGAGACTTACAGAATTAGATTTAGTTTTATGGGAAGTGTGTCTCTTAGATTAAATAATATTATGTTTTCTCTTAATTAACTGACAACTTTGTTGGTTGTAGAACTGTTTGTGAGTTCTGCAAGAACATTATGATCATAGTTTATTGATATGTGTTTATATTTGTTTCTTCTCCCTCTATGTAACAATAGATCCTGCTTTTGTACCAAAGACACTTTGATGGAGAATGTTGCCTATTTATGAGACTAATTTGCTGTGTATTTGTAAAGAGATGCATATACATGATCTAAACTATTAATACTCAGATATGAGATTTTGGATTTAATTGGGGCTAGTTTCAATGGAAATTATTAGTTTATCACAATAATATACACTAAATGTCATGTGACCCACATACACAGTAATGCAAAACAGTCTTAATGAGTTCCGTGTTTCTGAAAAGGTGAAACAGTTTTAGTCAATAGGTCAGGTTTTTATTTTAATTAACCTTTTTAAGCATAATTACAACTAACTGTAATAGATAGAGAGTGAAAAACATGAAATATTGTTTGTTTTATATATTCATCAGCAGTCAGAGAAACTTTCTTCTCTTGTACTTTGCTTCTTTAGACACCAATGAATGTGAAATGAGTATATGCGTCCACGCCCGCTCTTGTCGCAACCTGATCGGTGGATACCTGTGTGACTGCCTTCCTGGATGGACCGGGTCCAACTGTGACATCAGTAAATATTAAAAGATGAAAAGGGAACAAAAAGAATGGAAGCAAATTGACAGAATAAGAGAGACGTGATTGTTTTGTGGCAGACAGTGAAACACAAAGAGCCTTCAAACAGCCGCTCTCTTGCAGACATATCTCTGTGGACAGGAGACCATGCTCCAGTTCTGTCAAACATCTCTTTTAGACATCACATTTTATTGTTACCTGCTGTTGCTTCATCATATATACTATATAAAAGGAAGACTGTCTGCTTCTTGGTTGCACAGCATTGCAATATTGCTGTGCAACTAATAATGCCATTCATTCTGCTTTTTGCCTCTGTTGTTTATTGTTGTTTACACCTTTACTGCTTATTGATGTCCTGTCTTTGTCTGACAGTTTAATCTGGTGTTTCTGCTGTCTCTGATTTCTAGGGAACAGCAGTTGTCAGGGATTGTGTTTGAATGGTGGACGTTGTGAGGTGAGAGTGGTGGCTGTAATTACATCCTATTATCAAGTGCTTTTGAAAATCAGGGATTTTCACTCAACTTTAATCATTGCTATGGTGTTACAGCCTTAAGAATGTCAGAGAATATAACCTGTATTTAAATTACTTAAATGGCTCCATAATGTTTATTCTCAAAGAGGAAATGTGTATTGTTTGTTAGATCCCTGCCCGCCTCTTGTGTTTTTTGTTTTTTCTTGAACTTCATGTCATAGTACATTAAATTAAATTAAATTTTATATATATATATATATATATATATATATATATATATTGTCCCATACAGGACCAGGTGTCAGGGTCCAGATGCTTGTGTCCGCCTGGATTCTCTGGGAAATATTGCCAAAATGGTCCAAGTCCGTGTGACAGCGTTCCCTGCATGAATGGAGGACAATGTGTGGAGAAGGGTGGCACGACAGCCACCTGCACCTGTCCTGCAGGATATTCAGGAATTCTCTGTGAGGTTGGATAACATCAATAAATCAGCGTTAATCACATGCAGTATTTATCTATGTGTGATGGTTAAGTTTGGTAAATAGGAAAGAAACAAAAATAGCTAACATGGGCAGATTTAGGAAGGTGGAAAAGCAATGCAAGCTTTAAGATAAATTAAAGTAATGCATTTAGACAATTGTGCTTTCTTGAATAGCAAATTAAATAACGTACCCGTAGGTTTGATTTCAACCTTTTTAAGAGAAATAAGTCTATATATTTACAGAAAACCAGTCAAACCATTAAAGTACTGTTTTAACTTCCTGCTGAGCTACAACAGCCGCATAAATATTGAGTTTCATTCTCATCGTCAAAAATTAGACATGTTTGAGTTAGATTACAATGTCGGGGGGATCTTTTTACAGTGCTGACAGTTGCACTTGCAACACACTTTTTACATTACTCTTTTAATGGTTCATTTATGCTGATAGAATAATTACAGCAAACAAATATGAATTAAAAAAGAAAGTTTATTTAGGTACTTGGCCTGTTTTAATACAGAGATGTCCCACCTTAAACCTTGTAAACTCTATTTGAAGTGACAGATTAACATTTCTTTCCACTAGAAACCTCATACAATGTAACATATTATAAAGAAATTATTATCTTCTGTTTCTTTTACTTAATTTTTATCATTTTATTCTTACTGTTTTTTCAGATAGTACTAGATTTATGCAATCCCAACCCCTGCCAGCAGGGGGTGCAGTGTCACATTGTAGAGGGCAGGAACATGTGTGCATGTCCAGACGGCTACTATGACAATGAGTGTGTGAGCCTCAAAAATCCCTGCATTGGTCAACACTGTCCAGGTGAGATGAATAGAATGTGTCTGTGTCTAAACGTGTTTAACGTGTTATTAAAGTCAAGCCTAACCTCTCTCCTCCCCTGAAGGTGCTATGTCTGACACAACACACGGGGGTCTCAGCTTCTACATGATCCTGGTGGGAGTCTTAGCTCTAGTGACGGTCTGTGGCTGTGCTGCCTGCGTCTTCATCCTCTCACACCTCCATCGAAAGCGGAAAAAACAGCAGGCAGTCCCACAAGAAGAAGGCATCAACAACCAGAGGGAGTTTGTCAACCTCATCAGAAACGTGGACCGTCCTGTGCCCCTTCAGCCCCCTGCTGCCCCTTTCGCACACACACCAACCCCTGCACCCGTCTCACATTGCTGTGAGGAGATTGAACTGACCCTGCCACCCTCTCCAGCTCCTTCACACCTTTCTCCAGCGCTAAAGCCAGCTCATGCCCCCAAGCTGGACATTTCAAACCTAGAGAGGGAGAAGTTGAACCGCTTTCACTACACAGATAATCCAGAACTGGAAGTTTGACCCTGTCCTGAACTTATGAGTCTCTGAGAAGCTCTGCTGATTGAATTTTGCGTCCGTAGCACTTTCTTGCTCACAGGACCTCATCTTCAGTTACTTGCACTGTGTCAATGCTATGATAATTGTGATGGCAAAGGACCTTCACGTGCTCAAATAACTTCCAACATAAGAGCAAAGGCTTCTGTGGAAGGGTTACAAGACTGCATCATCTTTGAGCCTATTGGGGGCTGTAAGAAGTACCAGATGTATGATGCTTGACTGAAAGATTCAACCTAGAGATTTAAAGAGCTGCCTTGGAGTGCCTAAGATAATGCAAGGAGTGAACAGATGATCCTCCTCTGTGGGGGTCTCTAAACATATGTCCTGGTCCACGATGCCATCTGACTGATATGCAGAACCAATTTCTATTTCGTACTGAACTCTGACAGAGATATCAGAGAATTGATGCCTATTTAACACTTGGTGTGTTTATGTGTTTGGTTGTATGTCAGAGTGCCTGAGAGTGGAAGAAAGAATGTATATTATGAGTGTATGTGGGGAAAAAATGAAGTACAGAATATTTACTTACACAAATGAAAACAATGCTGATGTACTTGTCAAAAGGGAGTTCAGACTCCTGAACAAAGGGCTTTTAAGCCATCTGTTTTAAAGCTATACACTGTTGCCTGTATTGTATCTGTAATACTGCGGTTTGTCAAAGATGTATGATTTTTTTCATACCCGTGTGTAAAATAGCTTTTTTGTACATAAATATATTGTACATATTGATGCTTTTTTGTACTGTGATTCTTTCTGGAAGTATCGCTGCATCACTTTGCTTTTTTGTCTCGCTTTCCATTCGGAACAACTAGCACATGTGGATTGTAATAAAAGTGCATTTATCAAATTTCTTTTGCTTCTTACAGCCTCTGATGATTGATTCCCAGAATTAGGGCCAGAAGTCTTTGTAGTCAACGTTAATGATTGGATAACAATGGTATTTGCAAAAAAGACTGAGCTGTTATTATTGTTGTCACAACTCCAAGCAAGAATATATTATCTTGGTACAGTCACATCTTTGTTTCTGTACAGAACCAGTCAAGCGTTTGGACAGACTTTCCCATAAAGCCAAATGGGAAACTGTGTCCAAACTTTTGACTGGTCATGTAAGTATTACCTTGTATTTCAAGTTAATTTCTGTGCTTACTCAACATTTGTGTCCCTCAGTCAAGTCAGCATATGGGTCAAACTTTATTTTTTATCTCAGAGCTTCAGGAGTTCTTATACTGAAATCAAATATGTCAGGCTTTTGACAAAATATAGATATTCATGTTTACAAAAAAGTTGAAATAGTGTGGACAATATGAATAAAAGCATGCATCCATATATCCACCCATCCATTTTCTATACTCACTTATTCCAATGTAGGGTCATGTTAAAGCTGGAGCCTATCCCAGCAATTACCAGGCGAGAGGCAGGGCACACCCAGGACAGGTCCAGTTCATCACAAGGACAACATGGAGAGACAAACAACCACTCACACTCACTCCCAGAGACAATGTAAAATGACTAATTAACCTAACATGCATGTCTTTTGACTACAGGAGAAAGCTGAAACATGCAATAGATTGCTTACAATTTACACTTAATATTTAGTAGAAAATTGTCCAGTTTTACAGTTTCAACATTTAATATTTCTATGTATTGTAATATCAGTTGAATAAGTGTAAATTATTCACAATTGTGTTCGGTTTTATTGTAATTTTACACAACATCCTACAAGGCATAAAAATGCCTAGGAATAAAGAAATGTTGCATGATATTTAAAATGACAACAATAATAAAACAATAATAGCTCCTGCAGGAACAAATTTGATTCTTTTTACTTGCAATTGTTGTTGCACTCTAAAGATAATAGAACAAGTTTCTGCTGCAGAAATTACTGTCAGGGGCTGTTAAAACTAGCTAACTGCTCATTTTAATGCATTTACAATGACAGAAATTATGCAAAACAGTTATTATTGAAACATATTGAGAACAAAGATAATGTCTACATTGTGCTACAGTGTAATGACTGTCAGGCCATGTTGTGATGATTCATGGTAAAGAACAAAATGACAGTGTGTGAAAGGAAAGGTGTTGTGATTTGGGGCAGTCTGACGCGACTGCAGGGTCACGGTGGCGACAGTTAGTGGGCAAATGGATACAACAAATGTGACCTTTGTCCTGTGCAAACAGCAGCAGACTGGAAATGGACACAGGCATCCTGTCACCATGATGGTGAGGGAGGAAACGTAGGAAGTAGTTTACACACACATATGCGCACATGTGATTTGTAAACTTTCTCTACACTTGCTGTGTACTGCAGTCTGTAGATTATAATGTTTACATAGAGACTTTCCCCAATTCCACAGATATCTTTAATCTCTCATTTATCTCGGGTGTTGACTGGGATTTTGCTTATGCTCACATTTCACTTTGTTCTCATCACTTTTTTTACTTTGTGTTGGTGTCAAGGTTAAATTATAAAAGGCCTGCTTTTATATTTATTTGAGTTCCTATTTGAAATACACATAAACTTGACAGAAACCTCAAAGACACTAAGTTTTTCAGGCTTCTTGGCAGCTTATCAATACAGGTACAAATAAAACTAATCTACAGCATCTACAGCAGTTGTGTGTGTGTGTACGTGTATGTGTGTGTGTGTGTGTGTGTGTGTGTGTGTGTGTGTGTGTGTGTGTGTGTGTGTGTGTGTGTGTGTGTGTGTGTGTGTGTGTGTGTGTGTGCTGTCTTACAGAGACATCTTGTGGCCACAAGTACACAAACTTAAAACCTGAGTTATATGGTGCTGTAGGTGATTGTGGTTGAAATCTCATGATATTACTATAATTTTAACTATCAGAATTGTTTTATGTCAAAATTTTGAGAAATAATACATTTTTGCACGAACAGTAACAACATTGTCAAAACATAAGAATGTGGAAGACCAAGTGGAAAAAAACTTTTTCTTGACTCACACTATAGTATTATATCAGCTTTTCTTAAAATGTAATGTTTTGGAGAGACACACACCCACACATGGACAGGAGTTAAAATGATCTTGTTTGAATGCTGCATTTTGATCAAGGACATGGTAGCGCTGATGTAGAACAACTTATAGAAGTACATTACATGATGCGTTTGCTTGCACTCTGACGTGAGGTTTATCCGGGTAAAGGTCAGCTAATACTGAATATTTGTTATTATTTAAATGTCTGTTCTTGGGGTGGCATCTGGGTGGCCCCACAAAACACTTTCTTTATCTTACGTTGTAGTTAACCAATTTCCCTGACTGGCGTTTGTGTTTGGACAGGTGGTTATATTGTTGCTGTCTGTGTCAGACCCCAGTTCATCAGCAGAAAACAATTTTTCACTTCATTTATGCAGATGCTGAAAGCTCAGAAGAAGGTCATATCAGTGGTTTTTTGCAGACAAGTCAAAGGACTTTTTTTTTTTTTTGGTTAAGAGACTTACAGTCACATCTTCTTCAGGTAATTGAGACCTATGTTCCCATAATGAAATTCAACTTTGAAGAGATTCAAGTATGAATGAGAAAAAAAAATTAACAAAAAAGTCAGCTAAAAATGTATTTGAATGTGTCTTAATCAATGTTTTGTGCCCCTTATAATTTGTAGATTGAGTTAGTTATGCCAGGATGTCACGGTGGACAGACACAGACATCCTTAGTGATACAGTCTTGAGGGATACTAGATCAGAAGTCTAGATGGTGAGAGTCATTTTCCTGTGAGACACATCTCCTTGGTAGCGTTTTTTGTATTTTTTTTTTTACTGTTACTGCTTCTATAATAACCTTCATGCTTTGCTTGTTTTTTTGTATTTAGGTTATAGAAATGAACATGGAATCCTCAGACGTGTGCCAAACATTCGGCCTTCTGAAAAAAAACTGAAAATCATCAAACAGTGTTCAAATTGTGAGTTTGGAATAAAAGAGAAGCTCTGTTGTCATTGTAAAGTGGGTACAGCAGTACTACACAAAAACTCCTGTGTGTGAAGCAATCACATTGCACTTCAATTAAGAGTATTATAAAAAGCATCCATGTCTTTGGCATTTTATTGTTTCACAGATTTCCCAGAAGCACCACATTGAAAATATTGAGCTTTTTGCTGATTTTAATTCATTCTTTGTCTTTGAGTAACAGAGGAAACAAACATACCTCAATAGAAAGTGTACTTTACCACAGTGGTTTTAACCACACACATTACACATGAATATCAAGGTATTCTATTCTATTTTATTTAGCTTTGATTCTGGCTCCTCACCAAATAAATTATGTTGACTCACTCTAAAGCATTTCCACATGTCAACCTTTATTCTTTTTTGTCCCTAAAGCTGTGATTGAAGACACAACCACAGTTTGCGCTGTTTTCTGTCAGGGTAGCCTGAGTGCTATCTCTTTCAACAGAGTAATGAGTGGCAGTAAGGACAGTCAATCCCACTGGCAAAAAACTAAAAAGCAGATCTAATACTATCATCTGAAATTTATTGAAGGCAGAAGGTAGAGCTGCCAATTTGCAGATAATCAGATCTGCTTGGGGGTTTCTATTTATCAGTAGATATTGAAAACATATTGACAATATAAATTTCTTTTTCCCCTTGTGAGTAAATGAATTTGAGTATATAGATAATTTAATTTACTTATGGTGTAAAGTCTGGGATTTTTATTGAGCCAAATATCAGTTCTATTATTTTCTTTTCTAAAAATAAATCTTCCCATTGATACATATATTAATCAAAATGCAATACATCACCTCCCACCCTAAAGTCAAAACATTTAATATTAAACCGCACAATATATAATTACAAGTGAACTATATCAGTTACGGTTGCAAATTTCATGTTTTCCTTTTAAAATGTTGAAAGGATTAATTAATCAATTAATCTCTGATAAAAAAAGTGCACATCTTTTTCTCAGATCCAATTTTATTTACCTCAAAACACATAAACACTGGAGAAACAGAGCTGGTACACATGTCATACGACAGAGGATCACAGTATTTAATCAACAGTCAGCAGGCAGAGTTGGGCAACTCCTCCATACATCACAAACTTGAGCTTGAAACACCACCAAGCGAAGCTTGCCCTGGTGGTTGTAATAAAACTGCGGCAGGAAAAAAACAACATTCATTTAGTGTGTGTGTATAATAACTGGTTACATTGTGAATAAATGAAGCTCCAGAAACACAATGGCATGTATATGATGCAAATATGAATTGAATATTAGTCGTTAACATTAACGTTAAGTCACACTGTTGCTTTTAATTATGTAAGTTTTTATGCCATGCGAATGGTGACGTTTCTGCTCTCAGAACTTTTAGGATGATGGTCAAGCTGTGGTAAGTCCCTTTCGATAGGTATGATGGATTGCTTTGTAGAAGTCGCCCATGTTTCCTGCAACGAAGAACTACAAAAAACTACTTCTGTAATTTAACCAACCAATTTAACCAACCAAAATCATGTACGTAATCATGCCAACGTTCAGCCAATCATATAATGTGACGTCGTTGGCAGGCACAGGGCCCCGAACAGATCTGACTACCCGAGCACATCAGGAACCTACACCGTCCCAAGTCTCTGTGGGGCCCTAAGCAAAACTTGAGTTTGGGGCCCTCTATTATCATCAATAATCACGTCAGTGTCAAGTTCTTTTGTTTTTTGTTGTAATAATGAATGATTAAAGATCATTCACACGCTTACCATTAACTTATTTAGTTTTCTAATCTGTCATTATGTATTCACTTGAAAAACTAGATGTGAGAACTTGTTGTTGTTAGATTGTAAGTGATAAAGGTAATGGAATTATCATTATATCAACCAAGTCACTTATAATGAAAAATATTTTTTAAAAATCTATACATAATTATGTAAATGAACAGATGTTCATCTGCTTAACCTCTTAGCCCTTTTTGTCTGTAGGTAAAGTGGTAATGTAAGCTTCAGCCATCCTGTCTTTTAGAGAATGGTAAATTCTCCTTTATAGGCAGCAGCCCCCTGAATACCTGATCAGTCTGAGAGGAATGATGGTCACTCAAACTGCTAATCCATGGTAAAAACTGAAGTTGCTGAGGACGTAGATGCGACATCAACCTCTGTAACCACTGAAGAGGGATGTTTAGGGAGATTTTCGGACTGAATTTCTTTAATTTTTTGTTTAACTTATCAGGTTCAGCCAGCACACTGGAGGATGACAGAGGATGGAGTTAATCCTAAGATAGAAAAATAAACAACAAAAGCCATCCATGTTAGATGTCATACTAGAAAAATGTAAAAATCTTCAGTACCACCGTTTGAAGTAGCAACTAGTATTTGAAACACAAGTGAGACGAGTTTTTTGTTTACAAGGTTTAATAAAAAATAAACAAAAAATGTACACGATCACAAGGTCAAAAAACTATATCGCTTCCAATGTCTCTGGCTTCAGTTTGACTAATTAAGCCTCAACCACAGCATCACAGTGAAGCTGATTTGAACTGGAAGCCCAAACTCAAACCTGTTTTAAGCTTAACATTACCAAATTATGTATTTTATCATATGAATTCTTTCAAAACTAAATAAAAATAACCCCAAATAAAATGATTAATCTTTAATGTTACTATTTTGCTTTCAACTAAAATGATCATAATGTAAAATAATAAATTTGGTTCCAACACTTAGTGTGTTTTTACTTTAAATAAATCTGTCAGATAAACAACTAATAATTGCTTTAGAACTTTTTAAATGATATGCATTTGTATAGAAACAAATTCCTGTAATATGATCGCTTCTTATAGTAATCTTTATTAAATCATTTGACCAGTTTTTTTCCTTACCTGATGCTTTATCCATAATTACATTGTTATTTTAATGTACTTTTATGTTGTTTTATTCTTGTATTTTGTTTTATGAGATATACTGGTTTATTTTGTTTTATTTTATTTTGTTTTATTTTATTTTATTTTATTTTAATGATGGCCTAGGCATTTTATCTGTTTTGGTTTGTGCAGCACATTGGTTAACTGAGGTGTTTTTTTAAAATGTGCTTTATAAATAAATTTGACTTGACTTGACTTATTCTGGGATGGGCCTGGCAAGATGGACTGTCCCTGGACTGATTCACTGCCTCCTTGACGTCAACAGTTACAGTGCTCCTGGGGAAATTTCACATAACTTATGAGCATATTAGCATGGAGTTTAGAGAGGAGAGACAGTAGAATCACTACACCAGCACTGCTGTTTACATAATTTTGTATTTTTGTATAATAACACACTTTTGATAACATATTGTGAAACATGCATTTGAATCATCACTCATAAGTAAAAAATATTAATAATAAAAGATAGTTAAAAATGTTTTGGAAAAATTGTTTTAGAAATTGAACTGCTCTTTTGGGCCCCCTAGTTGTGAAGGAGGCCCTAAGCAGATGTTTAGTTTACTTATGCCTTGGGTCAGATCTGGGTGTAAGCTTAAATTAATTTTTAATGTGTGGATCAATTAAAACTGTATTGCAACTTGCAAGAAAAGAGAATTACTTCAGAATTTTTAAAGCATCAGCTGTGCAGGTAAAACTGGGAATTAGTTAGCCTTCTGACCGGCAGAACAAGTAAAATTGAAAGTTGGAGCAAACATGCTTAAATTGTTGGTTCATTACAGGAAACCAATCAAATAAAATAAAACTGAATTAAAAGGTTTTTAAATACCAAACCAGAATTCTGCTAGAAGCTTGATGACAAACAAAACAATTTTGTTGAAGTAGATCCTTATGTGGGGTCTTCAGTCAAATTAGAAGAACTTTTAGGCATGCTGTATTTGTTTTTGCTTCTGTGTATAGTTTTGACTCTTTGTTTTGAAGATTCCACAGTAAATTAAAGCTAATGGGCATTTTACTTTACCTTTTATTTCATGCAAGTACTCCACACATTACTCATCTTACTGAGTAAATGCTCATCTCAACAAAAACATAAGATTAACTTACGGTATAGCAGTGCATGTCAGAGGAAAATATATATATACCGTATTTCTACTTTGAAAAAAGAAATGAAAAGTAGACCTCTTTAAAAGTTACATGTTTCTATCAAATATTAGATAAAGAACTAAATAAACCTACTAAAATCAAGCTTAAAAACCAGCCAGACATCTTGTCATATTATTATTTTTTTTATCACACATATATATAATTCTTGCTCTTATATTTTAATTACTTTATAGACCAGATCCAAATACATATAAAATCTTTTTTTTTTTTCTTGATTTCTTACATCTAATAATATAACTTGAGATAAAAGTATTAAGTCAAACACTTTGGCCGTTAAATCGGGGTGTGTTTTTCCACAGTCGTCCAGTAGGTGGCACTGTCGAGAAAAAGAAAAAAAGGCCTTGGGTCTGCAGAGTGCTCCATGGGTGATGAACTTGCAGCGCCCCCACAGGCCGAGCCCGTTACCACAGGACAGCCCTATGTTAAAAAGAAGGAGGTGTGTATTCCTGTTCCTTCGCTGCAATAGCCGTTTGGCTAACCGAGATTAAACTCAGTTTTTGTCGGTGGACAGTAAAACAGGTACGATTTAAAATGCAGCCGCAGCTAAATGTGTTGTACATTTTTTATTCTTGGTCTTATTGTTGTTCATTAGCTGTAATTTAAATATTGGCAATAGATTTGCAGATTAGCTTAGCAGAATTAGCTACTATGCTAAAGCAGCACAACATAGGCCTAGGCAACATGCTCAATCAAGCCCCATGTGTGCAGTGACCAAATCCATTTAACTGTGGAAATTGCGATATTCCACATCGTGGTGGGTTTTAAGATAACCTCATAGGTTGCAGATTACTAAATTGAATATATAGTAAATGAACTAGCTTGACAACGTTGATGTCGGATAGTTAGCTAGGTTAGCCCATGAGTTTTACACCGTTGAGGTGTTGAAATTAATGTAAACGAAAACATGTCCTGAATAAGGAGGACACGTGTCACTTTTTCAGTATATGAGAAGGCACTTTAATGGCAATTATATTTGGCATCAGCAGTACACTTGCTGTATTCATAACTATGCTCTGTTTCATCTGTTCACCCCCGTCGTCACTATTGCCCCCAAAATAAGATCTGAAGTTGTCAATAAATAATTGAAATTCAAAATTTGTAATTCACCTATCACAAGTGTATTCAACTTTTAACCGTCAGAGAAATTGAGTGACAACTCTTAACAGATCCTAAAGTACTTGCTTTATAGTGTTTGTGTGTGTAAAGCTTTCTTTAGTATCTTTTCCAGGATTACTCAATTCGGTCCTACACTGCTGCAATACAATCCAGCAGGTTTTTCCATGTATCCCTGCTTCCACACATCTGACTCAAATTAATGAGTCATTGTGCAGAACTTTATAGGCTGTTAGATCCATTTAATTTGATTAAGGTGTGTTGAAGCAGGAATACATTAAAATGCTGCCCTAGTAGGATGGAATTGAGTAACCGTGACCTAGTTGTCTATGCCAGTCATCCAGATGAAATGTGTATTTAACCTGTTACAGAGCAAAGTGAAATATGAGTCTGTCTACACACACACTTATGATGAAACGCCCTGAAAAACACAACATCTTCTAACTACAGATGGTGGCACAGTGTGATTGTGTTCTTTCAAAGGATAAATGGAAAAAAAAACATCATGTAGACCGCTATAAAAAGATATTGCCCCTTTTTGGAATATAAAGAAATGTTAAGAGAAAGAAAAAATAGGTCTGTTAGGTAGGGGTTATGACTGGTTGTTTGCTGAGAATTACTCATCTTTGTACTAAAATCAGGCCATTTTAATTGTCTTTTTAGAAGTTTATTTTAAATTGTGTGCTGTCACTCAGAAAAATGTAAGTTGTCCACTATTTTTGAGCATTTCAATCAAATACTAGAATGTTTTTTGGTGATTAGAAATGCTGACTGCACCCTCAGGTTGTCTGGCCCAAGATGTTTCATAGTGGCAAAAATTTTGATTGCAAATAATTTGGTCAGTGTTGATAATGCATTTACTTTCCTTAAAAAAATCTACCAAAATTTCTGTCCACTATTTGATTCTAACTAAATAAACCATGCTATGGCCAGGCAGCGAGAGACTTTAGCTTTTGAAGGGTTATGAAGGGGTCGACACTGTGAAGAAATCGGTTGTGGTGGCTTTATGTTACTGAACAGAAGGAGACAAAAACATAGAAAACATAGTCCTACACTTACCTCCTCTTGCTTTCTCTTTCTTCTTTCTTATGTGTTCCTTTTGTATTCACCTGTGTACAGCAGCCGTGCCCCGTCGCGCCCCCACCCCCAGCGGTGCCGTCATGTGGCAGGAGGCCCGCAAACACGAGCGCAAGCTCCGTGGCATGATGGTGGACTACAAGCGCCGCGGTGAACGCCGTCGAGAGTACTATGAGAAGATAGTAAGAGACTTTTTCACCTTACTCTGTAACTTACATTTTTTTTGTATAGTATTATTCAAGTATTATTGAAGTAACAGTGTGGCTTTTGAACAGGATGGCTGAACAGTTTTGATTCTCTGTAATCAAACTGATGTAAGCACTCTATTCTGTTTATTTACTTTTCTCAGACCATCTTGTTGTATTAGACAGTATTTGACTTTGTTTTGACAGAAAAAAGATCCAGCCCAGTTTCTCCAGGTTCATGGCCGATCCTACAAGATCCACCTGGATCCTGCTGTGGCATTGGCTGCAGAAAGCCCTGCAAACATGTGAGTAAAAATCTCACATAAGCATTCTCAAATAAAGGTGTGCAATATCGTATAACTTGCGGTAATACTGGTAGATTTTTTTTGACACCAGTAGAAAATGTAAAACTGGCGTGAAAGCATGTATTGTTCTTATTCTTCTCAATGAGAAACAAAACTGCCGTAGACCCCTCCCGCAACCATAAGTGCTCACAGGAAGCTGGTGTGGTGTTGAAATAAGTACTTCAGCTGTAAAACCATGAAACAAACCCTTCGGCAGGAGTGCTTATTACAACACAACACCGGGCCTCTTGCACCAGTCCCCCAGTAGCTACATTTTCTTCGTTAACAGCATGGAATTGCAGAGGCTTTATGCTGCTGTTTGTCTTATGTCTAGTTGGGCAAACAGTGTAAGGATTTTACAAAGGCTGTGACCTATTGTTTTGGTCAAACACATTAATATCGTCTGTGATATTGTTATTATTTATTATATATTGATTATCGTGATATAATTTTTTGGTGATATCACCCACCCCCACTCTTAACCAGCATACTTACCATCAAACACCAGAGATGCTCACAGATGATTGGATTTTGATCTTCACACTATACCTCTTCTTACTTTTTATGTAAAGGATGCCATGGCAGGGTGATGCCAACAACATGATTGACAGATTCGATGTCAGGGCTCACCTGGACTACATCCCCACCTACACTCCTCCTCTGCTAAGCACATCGTAAGTCTAGAAATTGTTTTTAATCACATTCACAATCACAGTGTAGGCCTAATGCCACTGTTTATGATGATATGATTTCCTTTCTTATGATTACACATTCTGGGGACATTCTCCTCATAATGTTATGTTTAAGGAGAGATTGAAGTATAAAATAGAAACACGCCAAATATGTGTTGTGTACAGGGGAAACACAAGTTTACGTTTAGATTTTTCTTGTTTCTAATGGTTTTTTTTTAGTACAGAACACTGAGCATTGCCTATAGATCAGGATTAAAAATTGACTAATCGATTTGAATTGAATAAAATTTAATCAACCTTATATTGATTAATGATGATTGATAATGATTTATTTTTTAAATGGCACTTGTAATACCTTTTTTTTTTTTTTTTTGGGACACCCTATAATAAAAATTCAAATTGTAAGACTGAAAAACCATCAGAAACCTAATAAACTTGAAGGATAAATGGATTATGTTCACAGCTGTGTCGAGGCTCCTCAGTATCAGCTTCACTTGATACTGAGGATACACAAGATTGCGCCAGATTTGGATTTTTTAATTCACTATTGGGTTACTTTCACCTGTAAACCTTTTAGCAGCTCACATTAGCAGTTTTACATTTTTTTAAATATCATGATGAGAACTGGGTTGTAATATTATAATTTCATACGTTTAACTTCCATACAGGTAAATAAACTGAATGTAAATATTACGGTACTACTGAATAATGTAGGTATACATGAACTCTGCAACAGCTAACTTTTCCATTACAGTGTTAATATGACACGTGACAATGACTACATAATTGACATAACATAATTTACACATCACAGACGCTGTGCTGTCATGTCTCAATTCTTCATAGCTGACTAAATTTCAATAAATGACTGTAATGCGGTGATAAAAAAGAAAAAAGTAAAACTTTTAAAATGCCCCGATGAAAACTGTGGAGTCACTCTAAACTTAACGTTCATATCTAAGCTAATGTGTTGATGTTAATAAAACCTACAAATAATATTGGACGGTGGACTTCAGCTGTGCTTGTTCCCGCGATGTACATGACTTTCTCAGCATAACACACAGCAGGATCGAGTGTGTCATCAAAGCCAAACCAGGAGAGGGCAACACAGAGAGCCCCTATGACCTGCTGCCATGTAAATTGGATAAATAAGATCAGACTGTTTTGTTTTTAATTAAAAAACATTAACCTGTTCTAGAGGAAATGGAACCTGAAATGACTTCTGCTATGACTTGGGATTGTTTAGAAACCCAGTTAAACATGAATTAACTTGACCTTGTATGCGGGGGTGTTGGGTCTTGTAGGGAGGCCGGTACAATAAAATGGTAGGGGAAACACTGGACCCTTTTCGTAATTTATACATACGTCACTGGCTCATGCTTGGAACTGCTTCTGCCCGTCAGAAGGCTAAGCAGTCTATTGAAATATGTAGTGGGTTCGTCTTTACTGAGGAAATTGTGTATTTCACTGTACGTGAACAGGGAATGCGTTTTTACCGGTTTTCCAAGAAGAAACACCAGCAAACAGCCTGGATTCATTCCATCAAACAGGAAAAATTGCCCAGGAACTGGTTAAGCAGGGCTGACTTTGTCTACTTAATATACTTTTTACAGCGATGGACTCACGCTGCCTCCTATTCGGGCTGCTTTCTCTTGACTTCTCCACGTCTTTATTGAATTTACACAGACAAATAGGGACTAAGTCAGCACTTGTGAACATAAACTCAGCTTCAGTCAGAAGCTAAAAAGTGCTCTGTGTGTTGAGAAATTAATAAGTGGTAAAGACGATAAAAAACATTCTGCTCTTTGTCTCATACAGCACCCCAGAGCAAGAGATGGAGGAGAGGAAATGTAATTATGAGCGTTACAGAGGTCTGGTTCAGAATGACTTTGCCAACAGTGAGTATTTTCATGGAAATTAAGCAGAGATGAACCACTGTTTAAACACACACAACTGTCTACCTGTATTCATTATACAGCTACACCTGGTTACCTGCTCTCTCAGTGGGTATATTTTTTAGTTCTGTTTCACTAAGTCCCTGCTGTCCTCCTACAGTCTCCGAAGAGCAGTGTTTATACCAGATCTACCTGGACGAGCTCTACGGTGGCCTATCGAAACCAAATGAGGATGAGAAGAAAAAGTATGTGAATGTTGAAGTAGCTTCCTCCTTCTACTGTTTGCCTGCTTTAGGATTTACATGGATCATATATTAATAAATCATCCTTACATTGAGCAGACTGGCGGAGAAAAGAGCCACAATTGGTTACACATACGAGGACAGCACTGTGCCGGAGCCTGAGCCCCAGTCAGACAAAGATGAAGACAATTCAGAGAACAGTGAATCTGAAGAGGATGAGGGCATCCCCGACATTGGTGAGGAAATGTGACTGGCAATGAGATTCACATCGGTGAAAGTAAAGCTTTAGAGACAAAACAAAAAAGTGTTTTAATGAGATTTTAGGCATTTATGAATGGGCATCAAGGTATAAAAGCTGTCTTCAGTTGGTTAAAAAAAAAATTATCTGAAGAGAAGCTTACCTAACTGCTTGTGAATGCTTGAATGTTGCTATTCAGAATGATTTACGGGTAATGGTTAATGCTAGAGGACTGTTTTATTTATTTATTCAAATTTCTCTACTAAAAATGGAAAGTTCTTCTGTGTAAACTCAAAGTCTGAGATTAAGACACGCACCTCCGACTAAAATAAAGCATCATCACCAGTTTTGTGAGGAAAAAACGTTACTGATAAGTTACTATAAGATGAATTTAGTTTTTGTTTTGGGTGAGTGATATGACTGAAACTGGAGAATACACTCAATGTTTGAGTAGAAGTTGCTGTTTTGTGTTGTGACCACGTGCAAGAGAAGTGGGTCCACAGCTTGAATCGCAGAGTTTTCACTTCTCCTGGCTGACGGTAAAGGAGCAGTCAGTTCACTTAGCCACACACACACGAACGAGCAGGAGACGCAGCAACGGCGAGTCCAAAGAAAACAGGAATAGTTTTAATCTGGAACCACAGACATCACTTTTCCCTCACAGATATAAAAGACAAGAACGTCATGAGAAATGTTCATCATAACCAGAAACTTTTTTTTTTTTATGGTGGCTGTAAGCGGTTAGAATCACGAGAAGCCACAACTTTCAGTAAACTGAGATTATTGTCTATGATTGTTCTGTTTGTAATTTATTCCACTGTATTCCACACGCAGATGGATTTGAAATTCCGTCAAAGGGAACATATTTGAACATTTTGTAAAAAGTAACGGAATAGTTCCTTTTCCAAGTAATTAATTACTTTTATAATGCTGTAACTCGGTTACTAACACTGTTACTTTTTGCAAAAAGTAACTAGTAACTATCATTAATTACTTTTTTAAAGTAACATGCCCCACACAGTTCCTGGTCTACTTACACAGATGTGAAAACGCCTGCTTTGAATAAGAACTAAAAGTAGATGACAATGAAAAATACTTGTATTTCATATCATCATAGATGGCTAATTAAACCTTTTTAATAGAAAACCTTAAATTATGTAAGGCAAATTTTGATCATGTATACACGCCTCTTGGATCTTCTATGTAGAAATTACATGTCAAAACATGACGGCTCTTTAATAGAATACACTTTTTGGCCAAATTGTAGGTTTTTATTGATCTACTGCTGTGAACCAAGGATCTACCTACCTACTACAGTTAGCCCCTCTCCCCCCAAGTAATCGCAAGGTTCCTATTTGACATGTTTGTACAGATGTGGAGGTTGACGTTGATGAGTTGAACCCAGAACAGCTGCTGGACCTAAACAAAATGGCAACTCCTTATGGAATGGCTGAAGGCGACTTTGTCAGGTAACATATTCACTCCCTAAAGCCTGAATTATGAAACAGAAGAATATGTATTATCATTTGAAATTTCAGTTGGACAAACAAAATTCAAACGTATTTTTAAATTAAGATCGATTTAAATTAAAAACGAAGGACTATTTTTCCCTGCAGAGCATCAATAAAGTCATTGAAGACAATTGTAAAATCGTATGAAAAAGGATTTAAAGAAACGTTTTGATAATGTAAGCAGTGTGGACGTCACAGAAGCTATATCAAGTATACATTAGGTGTTTTAAGACCTATTTCTGGAGTAATATCAGACATCCTGCTTCTTTGATTTGTTGTGACAAAGAATCTCTGGAAGTGACTAAAGTAGATTTAATGTTTTAGTGAGTTTTTTCACAGTTTCTTCTTTTATTATTTTTTATGAATGTGCAATTGTATTTACTGTTTTAATGTAAATTATTTAACTTTCTGTCAGGATGTTGAAGAAGGACAAAGAGGAAGTGGAGGCCATTAAACATGCCAAAGCCCTGGAGGCAGAGAAGGCCATGTACTCTGTAAGACTAAATCCACTGGAGAAATTGGCTCTGTGTACTTTTTGTTTGCAACTTCCTTAAGTACATATGACTTTTGCCAGGGCCGTCGGTCTCGCAGACAAAGAAGAGAGTTCAGAGAGAAGAGGCTAAAAGGTAGACAGATCAGCCCACCAAGGTAAAATAACAGAATTTTATCTTGACATAGCTCTTAACTCAATATATGTTTCAAACATGTACATACTTGTCCTGCTGTATTTCAGTTATGCCAGAAGAGACAGTCCAACATATGACCCTTACAAACGGTGAGGAAACATTAAACTTTGCCCCATAAATCCTCCTGATTTAGTCTAAAAGACTAATTTGTGATTTTGTTCTTTTTCAGGCCGGAGTCAGAATCCAGCTCAGAGTCACGGTCACGATCTCGTTCTCCTGGTCCAGAAAAGATCACGTTCATCACCAGCTTTGGAGGCAGTGATGATGAAGCTGCCGCAGCAACACAAACTGCCGCTCCTCAATCTGGCCATGCCCCCTCCAGCTTGCAACACTCTGCAGGTCATAGCAGGGGCTCCCGGTCGGTAACTTTCCATCTTCTTGGTTTTTCTTTGGTTATTTACTCTCTTGCAGTAATTACGTTCATTGACATGACCACAGCTGTTGGTGCTGAGAATTCAAATGGATTTTATGGTTGGTGAGGTGGATCAGTTTTCCAATAAGCTGTCAATAGAAATGGCTGCTGATGAGTAACAAATTTAAACAAACTGTGCATGTGTATAGAGAAAATGTGTTTAGTTGGGTAGTTTTTTTTTACACATTGATTAGTTTTTGTTATGCATGGTACATTATGGAAATGTAGGTAAATGCAGAAAAATGAGATCTGTGTTCATCAGATCTCAAGTTATATAATGTACAATTATTACATGAGGTAGCAGAAGTGTTGTGACAATAGGCTAGGTACTGGGCTGGTATTATTTCTGAAACTTTGTCTGTGCTTGTTCAGGAAACGAAGATCGTCTTCTAGTCACTCCTCTTCTTCGTCCTCTCGGTCCTCATCTCAGTCCTCCTCTCGCTCATCTTCCCGTTCACGTCGAGCCCGACGAGGACATGGGAGAAGGGATGGGCGCCGTTCGCGGAGTCACTCTCGGTCGAGGCGGCGTTCCCGATCACACTCCAGAAGTAGAGGAGGGAATGGAGGAGCTGGATCATGGAGGAGGCATGACCGGACAAGATCACGGTCCAACGATAGAGATAAAGATAGGGACAGGGACAGGGACCGGGACCGAGCCAGAGACAGAGACAGAGACCGAGACAGGGAAAGAGACAGGGATAGGAGACGACATTCAGTTCACAGACGAACAAGGTCAGATTAATCTCCCAACAACACAACAGTTGTTGCTTAACCATTACATCAGTGATCTAATCCTCCCTCACATTTTCCATAGGTCCCGCTCCAGCTCACGGCAAGGTGGTAGTACAAGGCGGGGGGGTCGGAGCAGTGGAGGATATCGTCGGGGAGACAGTGGCAGCCGTAGTCCTTATCAGTCTCCCAGCCGCACACCCCACAGTCCTTCCCCTGCTCACAAAGGGTCCCAGCCTACTGCCACCACCATCTCTGACAAACTGAGAAAGTAAGAATACTTCACATGCACCAGAGAAAAAAATCTGTAGATTTGTACACCAGCAAAGTTGTTGTTATATTATCTATTGATGAAAACTTGTTGTACAATGAGAGTGGTTTTAAAGTGCAGACTCTCAGCTTTAATATGAGGCTATCTTTCAGATGTAGAATCTTCTCAGAAGCTCAAATGTTATTGGAAAAATAAACATCACCATAAATAGCATGTTCATTTTATCACTTGATAGTCTGGAAACTATAGACATGACTAAAGGAGTGTTTTCTTTTTGTGTTGTTTTGACTGGACTTTACAACAGACATTTTCATTTTTGTTTGTTTGCTGGTATTGATGCATTTAGTAGTCTGCAAATGAAATGCTGCTCAGTTCAGTTGTGACCGTGGGATCATTGCTAAATTTTATTATTATACTTAAAAAAATAAAAAAAACTAAACAAAAATATTGCGAATCAAGTGCAATTGGTGGAGAATAATTTAGTTCAACACTGTGCATCAGTAAGAAATGCCAGCCAGGTATTCTTTTTGTTTGTCCCTTATCCATCTATAATCTATACCACTTAGTCCAATTCAGGGTCACAGGGAAGCTGGAGCCTATCTCAGCAATTATCAAGCGAGAGGCAGGGTACACCCTGCACAGGCCACCAGGCTACCGTAGGGCTAACACAGAGACAAAGGACCGCTCACACTCAATCCTAAAGAGAATTCAGAAAGGCCCGTTAACCTAACATGCATGTCTTTGGACTGTGGGAGGAAGCTGGAGTACCTGGATAGGACCCACGCATACACAGGGAGAACATGCACGTTTATTTTTGTTTACTATAACATACATTTTATTTTTTTTAGATTATATATTTTAGCACCACCATTTCACAAACATTGTGACCATCAGTGATTTAGTAGTACATCATAAGTATTTGGTTAGCACTTTCCAGCTATAAATGATTAGGTGGATTAAAATGTCATATTATCCTCAGTATCAGCACCTTGTGGTGAAGCCACTCTATTTTCTCTTAGTCTTTTTTCTTTGATTTGAGTAATGATGTCTCCTGCTGAAATGTGCATTGCATGGCTGAATGTTGTCAAACTTTTCCTGTGTTGATCCACATTGAGGCTTTTTCATGTTGCCATGCTGGTTAGTGCATCTGTGTTTAGTTTTAGTATGGATGGATGGATGGATTGACTTGTGATGTTTTTCTTTTTTTTTTATCTTCCTAATGCATCTTTCTTCATAGTGATGGGCTGTATGTGATTCTTTAACCCTTCCTCCAGTCTTGATATGAATATGCTCCAGTTAAACCAGAGAACCAACACCCCGAACCCATATTCACTATGACTCTTTGTTTTCTAGATGATTGACAAGGTTTTCTTTTTTTTCTGGCCACCCTGTCCACAAATTTATTGTAGTAACTTTTTCTATTTACAGGAAACATTTAGATTCCATTTATAATTTTTCCTTTTCTATGTATTTTAGGGCCCATTCACACCACCATTGTGAATCCACAAACTCCGTGTTTAGCTGTTATGCGCTATAAACCAAAGTTGTTCTGCATTAAGCAATAGATGAACCATTTTTCGTCTTCATTGTGTGTCTCGGCCTCTTCTTCAGTAATTTTGGGTGCAGCACCGCTTTTGGCGGAGGTTGGAACACATTATTTAAAAGGTCTCATTTGTTTGAGTAGTGAAGCGTGAACAAAATCTCTAGCCAGAAGAAAGTTGCACCCCTAAACTGAACAAAGTTCCCAATCAGACCAAGTCTAGCAGACAATCCTGGTGTGAATGCACCCTTAGTGTCAAAGAAAAATAACAATACGTGACTGAACTTAATATATATTTTTTTAATCAATAGAACTTTATAGTAAACCCCTTAAGATTCACATGTATTGGAAGGTTAATATTTCGCTATGACATGATGTCTTTTTTTTTTTCCTCTTTGTTTCCCCTGTCGTCTCCTCAGGCCTGACACTGCGGGTGGTAAAGAGACGGGAGCTGCCAAAGTCAGTAAGAATTTGATCTAGCTGCGTTTCTTGCTAAAGCCTACGCCTCCCTCATCCCTGACAGGCTGACATGGTTGTCCATCAGACTGGGATGTAGAAGCCATTGTTGCCCACAGGCAATAAAATGATTGCTTTTTAAACTTCCACCCAAAACGTGGACATATTCTACAGTCAAAGCCCATCTCTGCTGTAAATTTACAGTCTTATTGCAGTCTTGCAAACGATGAAACATTATTGAATTAATGCTGCCTTTTCTGTGTGAAGTGAACGTTTGGGCTATAATGTTGGTTGGTATGTATGGTGAGTGCATGTATACTGCACAAATGTGCGTGAGTCTGCAGTGTCTTTTTATGTTTCTGTTTGTAGGCTCAAATCTGCTGCAGGGTGTCACTTCTGTGGCCTTGAAATGAATGAGATGACTAATTTCATTAAGGGCTGTTTGCCATATCATAACATGTAGAGATTTGTTACCCAGTCATACCGTTTTTTTTTTTTGTTTTTGTTTGTTTTTTAAGTGATAGACAAAGTTATATAAGTCTTTGACCAACAGTATAGGGATGATCAGCTTTGGATGAGTCATGTGGGCTTGTCTTTTTTTAAATACAAAACAGAAAACAGACATAGGACGAGATATATCAAGAGAAAGCAAACACATTCATTTCCGTAAGGTTTGAGCAATTATCAACACTACAAAAGTTGAGATTTTTATAGAAGCCAGAAATACTGTTACTTTTTACCGATCAAACTTCTCAACCTGCTACCTGGAAAAGAAGAAATGGTACAAGCAGGGTCAAACAGGAACTAGAAGTTTTGATGTGCCTTTCTATAAAGCATGCCTGCAGTGTTGTGACCTGCAGTTTTTCTTGCCTGGCCAGGTCTGAACAACCCACTGATGGGCGTGTCTGTGACTAAACGCCTTGGGCTGTTCCTGAACTTTTCTAAACTTGCCGGACCTGAACTTTCTCGTGTTTCACTCTCTGACCCACTGTTCTCCTTCAGCCATGTTCCTTCCTTTTTATCTCTGACAGTAGTGTGTATGTAAATACATTTTGTAAAGGTTCATGTGACTGGATCCTAGCTTGCTGCTTAACTATCCTACAGCAGCGGTTTGTCTGTCCACACAGTTTGTGTGTTTGTTGACTCAACAAACAGCACTTGTAATTAATTTATCCCTCGCCCTTTTTTCTCTTCAGCTGCTACTGTACACAAAGGTGATTGTATCAAATTTGTGTTACCGCACAAACATGCATACATGCACTCTCAAACACTTCTGTTGGACTGTGAAAGGTTGTGCTAACACATTTGTGTGATCTGCAGCCCAAGATGACCCCACAAGAACGGCTGAAGCTTCGAATGCAGAAAGCGCTCAACAAGCAGTGTGAGTGCAACCGAGCAGACTTCATGTGTTTGTGGCTTGGTTTGTCTGCTAGTGAAGAAACCACACATCTTATGTGTGAACATGCTGAAGAGCAACTGTCCAGAAACTGCTGTATAATTAGACTTTAATGTGTTTACGTATGTATTTATTTATTCATCTGTCTGCCTGCAGCCAAGGCGGATAAAAAAGCTGCTCAGGTGAAGATCCAGCAGCAGGAACACAAACGGCAGGTGTGTGTTGTTTCTTTTTTCTGTAGTAGTAGTAGTTTAGAATAATGCAGAAATGGGGTCTCTCTTATGTGCCATCTTTGTTTATCTCAGGAGCGAGAGGGAGAGTTACGAGCCATGGCACGCAAGATCCGTATGAAGTAAGGGGGGGTGGGGGTGTGTGTGTGTGTGTGTGTTGAAGTGGACTGTATGGTATTTGCGTGTTGCAATCGTCTGACCCAGAGGCTCCGTGTTTAGGGAACGTGAGCGGCGTGAGAAAGAGAGGGACGAATGGGAAAGACAGTACGGACGGCAGAGCCACTCGCCTTCTCCCTCCAAATATGGTAAGAGTGAAGGTCTTTAATCAAATGCAACTGTATCAGTCATTAAATAATTTGGTTTGCTGAACATGTGCTGCTTATTGTGTTTTCAGTCTTGCATGCCAACACACAGCCAAAATATTTAACCAGCTAAACCTCTTTCTGATTTGCTGCCATCAGTTTCTGTTGTCAAAGTTTTATAGGCTCTAAGATGTTCAGGCATGCACTTGTTTTCATTGTGTCTCTGTGTCCTCTGTCCCTTAGACCGAGAACACAACTCATACAGAAGGTATGTAAGAAGCCACAAGAATCTCAGCAGTTCCAATAAAGCACAATGAAAAATGTTTGCTTTCTTTTCATATTAATGCACAAATGGTGTCTCAAAGACTCATCAAAATTCCTGCAAATGCATTTTTTAGGTTTCTTGGCATTCTCTTGAAGCACAGATTATCTGTAATGTATAAAGTGTGAGAGAAAGTAAATACTCAAACACCTATTTATTCTTGATACAGATGCAAACTTGTCATGTAGTTTATTTTTCATCTAGAACAAAACTGCACAGAACCCTTTACTAGGAACTTGTTCCCTTTACTGGGTAGAATTTCCTAATTTCTCTAATCAATCTCAATTCTGGGTGCATGAAGGAAAATTTGGAAAAATTACTTAATTATGCTTCATTGCTTCATTGCATCACATGACGGCTGCTCACTTGCGCAAACTCTCAAAACAGTGTTTTTGTGATATCGGGTATTGTTAGAAGGGGGTGTACTGGCGCCTCTAAACCAGGATTATTCAATCAAGTCCCACGAGTGCTGCAGTCCTGCATGTTTCCCTGCTCCAACAAACCAGACTCAAATTGAGTCCTTGTGCACAACTTAATAGGCTGTTGGATCCATTTAATTTGAGTTGGGTGTGTTGGAGCATGGAGATATTGAAAACCTACAGGACTGTGGCCCCTGTGGGACCAGACTGAATAGTCTGGCTCTGTACCAACCTGGACTATTGGCCCATTTTTCTCTACAGAGCTGCCAGTAAGGGTGGGACTCTTTAGACACATTTCCATGAGATTATGATTCGGATGGTTGTGTTTCAAATAATAAACAATTATTGGTGCATCTTTTTTTTTTCTTGTGACTACTTTACTCCTACTTCCTGAATGGAAATGGGGAATGTGGTTTCTCATGTTGTGACAACGAATAATTAGTCTCACTTATTTATTGGTTAATGCAGGACAACTTAGGTTTTCACCACGTAGCTGCATCAAATCCTAGCAGCCTTGGGTTGACCTTATTTCTATCAGAACTTCTACTGCGTTCTTCCGTGTCTGACTGTGAAGAATGTATCCCAGCTAGAGCTGTAAACCCACAATGTCTGGTGTTGAACCCGCAGGGCCATTAAGCCTACAGATCTACGTTTGTAGACGGACCAGTTTGCTTCTTTGATCTGCATCAGTTTGTTTGCGTTTTCACACCAACCTAAGCACACTGGACTGTCTGCATTAAAAGCTAGGAAGTGGAAGTACTTCAGCTTCTAGTCGTGGCTTCGTTTGCTCAGAGTTTAATGCAGGGTTGGTTTTCATACTCGGACATTGTGTCTTATGTGCCCATCACAGTCTAGGCACTGCAATTTTTTATTTTGAGTTTGTATTCTTTAATATTGTTAATAATTAGCAGATAAAGAACTTTTTTTTTTTTTTTTTTTTAACATTTGTACATTGATTCCGAGTTATCCATGTCTGCATGACGATCCACCTAAAAAAACAAAACAAAAAAAACTTACCCTTACTCCCCACCCCCTCTTGGCTGGTCATTTTCATTCTTCATATCACTCTGCAACTGTAGACACAGTTAAAATGTCTGATTTAGCTATTTCAGAAGTACTCAACCCCACTTTTTTTATTGCCAGCCTGGTACTTAATGTGAACATTAACTCGAGCTTTTAACATGTTTCATGCATTACATTGCAAAGACATCACTGACTGACTACTTGAATGTTCATTCCAGATAAAGTGCTTAGTTATTGTGCATACAGAACTAACCTTAAAATTCTGTTTGATTTTTTAAAAAATCCAAACAAAGTGATTATAATTTTTGCATACTTTAATGTGTGCTAACACTGTATCATACCATATATCCATATTGGTGAAGGTACTGATCCAGTTAAATTTAGTTGTCAGGCTCTAGTTTTGAGACCTAAGTAGACAAAGAGTTATATAAGTAGTGCTGGTCAAAGCTGTCTTAACACTTTTGTTTATTAATTCTCAGTCTCTCATACTAATATAGAATTTCACCTGTGAAAGCTAAATACTAATGTTCTGACAAGCCTGATGCCAAAACGTTATTTTAGATCAGTAGTGCTTCAACAATTTCTCTTTATAATCATACTTTTATTGTACATCAAAGTGTCTTGTGACCTTGTGTAGTGATTTTTCTTTTCTTGTTTGTTTCTTCAGGAGATCGCGGTCTCGGTCACAGAGTCCATACTACAGAGACTGAACAAAAAGGTGGAAAATGATTCATCATACAACTGCTGGTTATTGGTACTTGCACTGTCCAGCAAGGAAATATGACATGGAAATATGAAGAAATGGAATGAATAGCTACTGGTTAATAAACCAACATTAAGATACCTGCTTCTGAACCTCTTGTAGAGCTCACATATAGAACAGAAAATGTTGACTGATTCCTTAAATTCACTGATTACAGATGATTTGGTTGGCCACGCTGGGTTTGATTTGCCTTTTCTTTCATTTTGCATCATCTCTGAAAAACTCATGAAATGTTTGGTTTCTTCCCTTCATGCATGCCAACTCTTTTCATGAATAGTTCCTCTGGGGACATTTGTATTTCTTCACAGTATGTAATACTAAGCAATACCTGACATTTTTCCCTGTGTCATCCTGCTGTCATGTTCCTCCACACATTACATTTCTGTAACAGGAAACACTCAAACTTAAGAACATGTTAAACAGGTCTTATGAGCAGGAGATGTATACATGTCAAATTTAAACCACTTTTACGAGCACAGATTTAGTTCATGCATTTACTAGAACTATTACTCTTTTTGTACTCTGTCCTCAGCTGGTTGACTGCAAATGTTTCTTCACATGTGGAATGTTAAATACAGAGAAAAATTAAACATAGTTTGAAATTGTTTAACTTTGTTTCCTGTCTTGAGTTAAATTGCAAAATAAATTACAGAAAAATATTCAAAGTAGTTTGGCAATGTAATAAAAATGCAAACCTAACACCACGGTGTTCTTCAGGCTGGGAGTCGTGTGGGAAGGCATTATTTGCGCCTGCAGCTCGTATATTTCACCAGGAGGTGGCGACAGGTCTCGACTTTCCCTGCAGCCTCTTAAGAGCCGTCCCGTAACTTTTTAGCGTTTCTGTATTTAATGGGTGTGTAAGAGCCACGGCTGGTAAACAAAAAAGCAGAAATGAATGTTACCCTGGTTCCGGTTTTGTTTTTGGAGACACCTGTGAAAAACCAGTGAGGTACTTCCTCTGAGCTGCTGGGGAGGAACTAGATGTTGCGCACCATCGGCTCTAAAACCCTTAATTGAATCATGCAGTCAACGCTCAGTTGAAACACACAATCAATGTTTAAATAAAGAAGAAAACGTTTTTAAGTGATAAACTCTTGTTTACGGAGTGTTACCCAAGGAGGGCGGGGTCAGGGTCGGCGGGGGGGCGGGCGGTTCTTTCAGTCGCCCATGCCCCTTTTTGCCCTCCGCGCTCAGCGGGGGAAGAAGCGTGAACTTGAACGCTGCCTCCACAGCTCGGTGCGAGCCCAGACAGAGGCCAAACACTCTTATCAGTCCGACCCCGTCGCTCAAGTTTTGGTCAACTTATCGGAGAAGGAGCAGCTGGACGGAGTCTGGTTTGGGTTTGGGACCCTAAAAGGTGCCAAACGCTCGACGAGATGTCCAGACGCAAACTTGGAAGCAGACCGCAGCACCTGAGTGCAATTCAAGGTAAGCCGGGCGGAAGAGAAGCATATGTGTGGGCACGTTGGGACGGTGTCAGGCGAGTGTGATTGTTTTATGTGAGCTTAATATAAATTCGGGCACAGGTTTTTACTTAGTACCATTTTGCGCTTGTGGGATGTGTCCTGGTAGCTACTGGTTATCCGGTTATATTGTATGGATTACGGAGAAGTACATAGCCTAATTCTTTAAATAACCAAACACGAGAAAGACTTATCAAAAGTGTCTTTATGAAACGTCCGTCAACTCCGCAAGGATCTTCAATTCTAAATAAGTGAAGTGTTGAAAGAAGGGCACATAATGTCCGTGTTTTGTCCTGGTGTGTATTGTTGCTGCCGCAGTTCACGTAGAGGAAGGACCGGTTTATTGGCACGTTGTTCTCAGAGGCTACAGGTCCGAACACGATGATTAATGTTTCCAGGTTAGAGGATGATCAGGTTTCTCAGTAGGTCTTTGTGTGTGTTTTTTTTATTATTTATTTTATTATTATTATTATTATTATTATTATTATTATTATTATTATTATTATTATTTATATGTCTTTAAGACATCAGCTTGGTTTGTTTAAAGCCAAGACACTGACTCCGTCCTGCGTCAGCTCATACCAGAGTTTTTAATGTTCTGTAAGTGAAATTATAGTAAAAAATGTTGCTTACAATTGAGCCTCCGTTTGTTTACTGTTGAGGTCATTTCTACAATATAAACGCTAAAAGGAAATGAGTACATAAAATTAAACATGTCTTTTTTACAGTTCTCTTCTGGAGACCACTGGTGCGTGTCTGGTGTGACCACAGGCCCTGACTCAACTCCATGTTGTGTGTGTACGCGCACGAATTAGTGCGCGCGCGTAACCGCGCTTTGCAAGTCTGCACAAACAGTGCAGCCCTGAAACAGGAAAGGTGACATTTTTGAGTAGCAACTGGCGAGATCCGACTTCAGACTGTACTGTCTGTACCTGTCCTGTTTGCTGGCCTGCCCAGCCTGGGCAGGTGGATCCAGAGCAGGTATCAAGGTGTGCCCATGGCCGCGTTGAGCAATAGACATCTGACCGCCCCCCCTCCCTTTCTCTTCCTTCTTCTTTTTAAAGAGCTCTACCTGGTTTGAGCCGAGGGACTGGCTATAAAAGTAGTTTGCACAGAGGTTTGGTTAAAGTTCTCACACAACACTGTCTGCAGACTGTAGCTGCGTTCAGAACTGCAAACCACATAAGATTTGTTAGGTTGTTTGTTGTAAATCAGATGAGCTGCCCTGCACACGAGTGTTAACATAAAAAACACAAGGCCTGCTCTTATCTGAAACACCTTCAGTCACTGTTTTTCTCTTTTATTGCAATCCACTTCCTGTTGAGAAACTCCCGCTGCCTGCAGCTGGTAAGGCAACGTTTTATTTTGAGTGAAAGGTGAACGCCTCAGTCATGATCTTACATCTTCATAATAAGTCATTTCTATACTGGTTTGCAGTCATATTAGAATGTGTGAGCTTGTGCAGAGATGGACCGTTGGGCTCCTCTCTTGCACCCAGCTGCCTCAGCCAGAGCGAGCAGATCTGTAACTGGTTAAAGGAAGTGGTCAGTGTTGTTTGAGCAGATTGGCCTCATTGAGCTTATAACTGAAACTAGCACTTTTAATCACCGTGCCTGTTTGTTTTTTCCATTGAGGTCAACAACTATGTCTGCAGTTTATAACAGCAAGGTTACGAGCTCACAAAAATCAATATTAACTGGAATGTGGTGCTTTATGTTTATGCAGTATGCTAATTGAATATTGGACATATGCATATAGATTTCAGACATGAACTGGTGATTTAAATGCTGTGAAAATGTATAAATGAACTATTTTCCTATGAGACACCTTACAACGAACACCTGTCTGTGTTCCATGTAAAACATTATGTATGTGCAGCAATTGTGGAAATTAAAGTGTAAAAAATATCTAAATAGAACCAAGAATTCTATTTTCAGGAAGCAAAAAGTCTTTTCTTTCCTCAGAGATATTCATCTTACTAGTTTTAAAGTAACATTACAAGATAAAATGCACACTTAAGCAGTTTATTAGTTCATCTACTAATTCTGGAAACATAATTTGAATGATTTGTCTTTAATTCTATTCTCAACACCGAAGAACAAAACAGTTTTATGTGGTCATAATCTTTTTTTTCTCTTTTTTTTTGTCCTGCCACAGATACCACTGATGGGGAGGATGGTACAGGCTCATCAGGTGATCATCGTCCTCCACCTCCTCCTCCACAGGTTCGAGCCCCTGGCAGTGGTCGAGACCTCCTAACTTGTGGACAGTGCAGCCAGGCCTTCCCCCTGGCACACATCCTGGCCTTCATCCAGCACAAACAAGGAGGTTGCAGCTCACGAAATCAAGCCCCTAACACCAGTGCCACTCCTCCCTCACCTGCCAGCCGAGCAAGGCATCAGCAGGCCACCAGCGTCGAGCCGGCACCCGGCTTCATCGAGCTGCGGCGAGGGGCGGCCAGAGACGGAGCCTGGGGGGAGGAGCTAGGTATGAGCGTGAGAGCAGAGCACAGCAAATCAGGTGAGTGCATAGAGGAGGCAGAAGAAGGTGGCAGGTTGTTAATTAGTGACTCTGTATTTTTCTTGTTTTGTTTTAAATTTTTTCAACTTGGCTTGTCTTCATCTCACAACTGCTCCTCCTCCCTCTCGAGTCCAGCTCATTAACTAGCCGTTGCCATTAGCAGACCTGCGTGGTTACTGACGCGTGGGCTAATTGTGTGAAAAGGATAGGTGTCAGGAACATTCAGAGGGCACCAGGGGTCCCAGAGGGCTTCGTGTCGAGCACCTGAGCTCCTTCCCATATCCCTGGCTGTCAGTCTCTGAGGTGGAGTGGCCAGGTAAACATGTTTCTTCCTGCCTGTCACCCACTGCAACCTGGTCAGCAGAGACTAAAACCAACTACCCTAAACTCCAGAATGTTTCCCTTTGGTTTGTGAAGGGGCGTGCTCGTCGTAGTTCTGCACTGCAGTATGAAATGGTCAGGGGTGTGGATGTGAGACAGATCTTGCAGCTCTCCTCGCTGTCATGACACTGTAATGGAGAGCATTGCATCATGTGCAGCTCCTCAGCCATCTCCCACTGTTCTGCCCCAGGCTGAGCCACCTGAGCTCCTGGGATTCTCCTCCTGCTGTTTCTTCATCTTGCTCTCCCTCTACTTCCCCTTGTTTTTCTAGATTCTGTCTTGTTTCTCTTCTTCAGTCTAAAGCATGTAATACATTAGCACCAGTTTTCCTAAAGGTATTTTTTTCTTCACGCTTTTTCCTTTTCATTTAGAGAAGATGAGCAAAAATGTGACTGAGGATGCTGTGATGCCAAAAATAATATGTCACGGTGAGGTAGATCAGAAATTCCTGGATTCTCATTAAAATCCTTTTGAAGAATTTCATGTCACTAGAGAAAAATGTGTATATGAGATGGAGAGGTAATGTGTTTTCCCTGTAAAGGTCAGACACTGTCTCAAAACTGAGAAAGGGTTCAGAGTCTGATGGATAAATGATTGCAAATGGACACAGAATCTTGCCACACACACGTCAGATACGAGTGTCCCTTTGCACATCTTGAAACACTCTCCATCATGCACACACACATTGGCAGTTCCTTCCTTCATGCTATGCTCGAGGGACGTGTGTGCACACCGTTTCCGTTTGTCCACAACCTTGCATGTTTTTCTGTTTCAGTCTGTTTTTTCATCTCTTGCTTGCAGTCAGGGAATATAACAGTTTGGTAATTTGCTGCCCGCAGTATTATACAACAAACTAACACGTGCACCAGATGACAAGGGAAAGGGCACGACAGCTTGTGAATAATGCAATAGATAAGTTTGGATTAAATTTTTATTCATGCACGTTGGCTGCATTTGTTTAAAGTTCCATATTTTGAACCCGGCTTTAGTTTTTATCTCCTTCAATTGTGACAAAGTTTGCTGGATGTGTGGGTTTCAAAAGGGACGCCTGCTGCCCTGCAAGTTGAAGGTGTTTGACTCGAGTGGTGAGCTGTTTTGTGTGTCTTTAAAGATGACTGAAAGTGAAAGAGCAGTTATCCCACAACACACCGGCCCTCCATCTATTTTCTGCATTCATAAGAGAGAAGCGGCGAGGATGGAGGAGAAAAGGGGGTAGAGCGGGATGGATTACTGAAGAGCCGTGTGCATCTGTCTCTTTCCTTTTTATTTATTCTCCTTGTTTGTTTTTTTTTCCTCATCTCCAACGCCTCCCCATTTCTTCCCCCCCATCTTCAACACACTTTTGCTTTGCCCTCTTTCAATTTCTCTCCCCCCTCCTCCCTTTCCTCTCTTTTTCTCCTCCCTCTGCCTCCCAAGGGAGAAGAGATTCTGCCTGCTGCTCGTTAGTGCTCCCAGCCAATCTGCATTTTTAATTAGTAGTTATTGCTTCTGCTTAATATTCAAGTGCTACCCCGGGCCAAATGGGAATCCTTACAAAAAAAAAAGGAGTGAGTGAGTGGAGAGAGTGAAGGAGAGAGAAACCGGCTGGGTATTGTGTTTCACTCCAGGACCCCGAGACAAAAGCCTCCCCCCCTCACCCTCAGGGAGAGATTTGGTGGGTTTTTGGGGGGCGTGGGGTGAGGAGAGTTGGGGTTGGAGGATGGGTCTCAAGTACAATTCGAAGGGGTGACATATTTTTCGTGGTGTCTCTTGGCCCCCCACGCTACATTACAATCTTTTTTATCTCATTTTCTTTTTATCTCCTGAGCCCTGACCTACCTATCGCTCTGCATTTTTTTCCTTCTCTTGCTCTTCACCCTATTTTTAAAAGAAGTATCTCAACTTCTTCTGGGTTTCTCCTCAGGCTAGGTTAAAGGACATGAACACCACAGCTTCTCTCGTCTCCAGACAGAGGGAGGGCGGGAGAGGGGAAAAAGAGAAAGAAACAGTTGCTCTCTTTTTCATCTTCACTCTCCTCCCCCCCTCCAGTAAAATACAGAAGGATTTGACTTGAGGAAACATGAAAGAGGCTTATACCAGAGTCGGCTTTGAACCTCTAAAAAAAAAAAAGAAAGTGTAAAAGACTGTTTTCCCCTCAATTTGGGGATCTTCTCTCCAATTTTGATTTATGCAGAAAGGCCTCATTTGTCAAGCAGGCTGAGTCAGTGCCTGATTTACATAAAGCGTTAGTTTTCTGCGTTCTGCTAATTAGCAATTTGCAGCTTAATTGGAGATTGGCTCTCAGTTAGGAGACAAAGCTATCCAAATATAAAAATATCTCCAGATGCACTTTGTGACATGTTGTTGGCCTTCCCCACTTCTGGATCCTCAGTTCTCCACATTTTTCTTTCCTGCTTTGGGTCATACTTTTCCTCACACCTTTCCGTTGTTTCTGCCCCCATTTTGGCCAGGTTCATTATCATCCAGCCCCCCCGACCTCTGAGTTATTCAGACTAATCTTCCTGCAATACTCCCCTGCTAGATTTAGCTTTTATCATGTTACTTGTGTGCAGGTATTATAACTTAAAAGCTGCTAAAATTACTGTTTTTACATTATGAGAAATCATCTGTTTGTATGTGAAAGGGGTTGTTGGAAGGGATAAAACTGCAAGTAATTATCTTTCAGTTCAGTTTCAGTTTTTTCAGCCCTAAAGGGCTTGGACTTTCACAGTTGTAAACAAGTACACACACAACTGCAGGTATCGTGGGTGTGTATTTTTCCCCCCCTCCCCTTCATGCAGTCACTTTTAACGGCCACATGCCATAGATGCTCTATAGATCAGATTTGTAAAACCGGTAGCCCAGGAGAGACACACATCAAGCTACAGGTTACATTCTTACAGTAGTCCAGGAGGTACACCCAACTATTTTTTACATTTACAAGAACTATTTCATACATTTGCACTATGAATCAGTGTCCCACATAGGTTTCTATGGTCACAGTCAGTTAGCAGGCATGCAATTTTCTGCATATTGTCTCACGTCTTATGAAAGACTGAGTTAGCCTCCTGGTCTGACAAATGAAGCCAGTGAATGTGGCTTGAAATTGCATATCTGTCTGATTACCAGCAGAGGGCACCTTTGTGGTTTACCTATTAGACATTTTCTTGACACAGCGTAGCACACTGTAACACATCTAATATACAGTATATGCACACAAAAATAGCAGATATATATTAGTAGATACACATAGATAAAGATAATTGTGGACACAAACTCAAATGATTGTGTTACTCTGTGTCTGCTGGATTTATAAAGAGGCAACACAGTTCACATGAATGCAATATTTTTCTTTCAGCTTGAAAAAGCTGTTCCCAAGTGGGTTTTTTTCTATGAATCTATCTGTAGAAAGAATTGAAGATGTTTATGATTTTTTTAATTTTATTTTTTTTACCATTGACCAATGAAATCACTATTTCCATCCTGTTTGTTCTTGTTTGCAGTACCAGAGGAGCCGTTGTATTTCACCTGCCAGCAGTGTGAAGCTGTTTTTCCATCTGCTTGGGCACTCTTACAGCATGCTCAGCACATACATTCCTTCAGCATCTACCAAGAGGATGAGGAGGATGACCCAGTCATGAGAAGAGGAGGAGGAAGAGGGGGTCTTAAAGAGCACAAATCTGCTGCAGCAGTTCTGGACCCATGCCGGCTGAGCCAAGCTCTTGCCTCAGCTTTCCAGCCCTCTTCTCGACGCCGTTCACGTCAGGCACACACAACATCCACCACCAGCAACTTGCAGGCTGTGAACTTCTCAGTGCGGCTCAAGGAGCTTGCTGAGGGGGGTAACACCAGTGGCAGCTCTCCCAGAGGCCTTATGCTGTCACCATCCTCGTCTCCACCAGCAGCTTCACCTTTTCCTCAGACTGGTGGGCTTCAGGCCGACTTCCACTGTGGGATGTGTGACCAGAACTTCCAGTCGCTGCGTGCCCTGTCTGCCCATCGCCGGACTCACTCCTGTGAAAAGCCCTATCACTGTGGAGTGTGTGGGCTGGCTTTCGGCCAAAGCGGACAGCTAGCTCGCCATATAAGAAGCCATCACCAAGAGGCAGGTGGAGGAAATGGGTGTGAGTCAGGGGAGATGATGATAACGGAGGAAGATGCTGGGAGGCAGGGGGTGAGAGGGAGGCTTCAGATGCAGCCAGTTGGAATCATGGGAAAGTCAATGATTGGTACAGATCTAAGAGCTCCAGGTGCTTCTGAGCTTGACCTGACACTCCCCAAACACCCTTCAATACCTGCAGGCCTCATGCTGCTGACCTCCCAGTTAAGACCACCAGACAGGGAGCTGTTGAGGCTGTACCAACGCCGGAGAGAGGGAGGAGAGGGAGGTGAAGAGGAAGCAGAGGGACAAGGAGAGCCCCAGCACACCTCACCCTGTGCCAGTCCCTCTGAAGGCTCATTGGAGAGCGGAGAGACAGGAGGGAGCGGTGAGAGCGGCATTGCTAGTGGCAACTGCACACCCAAACGTCCAGAGATGGGCGACCGAGTGCGAGGAGTCGGAGAGTGGGAAAATGAAAGAGGAGAGCTCATTGATAGGGATAGGGAGAAAGAGTGGAGCTCAGCTACAGTCAGCGAGGTTGTGCAGGAGTGGCAGAGGGATAATGAGCGAAGGAGCGTCACAGGAGGGGCGAGCACTGGAGGAAATAGCAATACATCTGCTGGACTGACTGGTAAGAAAAAGAAAGATGAGGCATGCGAGTACTGTGGCAAACAGTTCAGAAACAGCAGCAACCTGACTGTTCACCGTCGTAGTCACACGGGTGAACGGCCATACCGTTGTGGCCTCTGCAACTACGCCTGCGCCCAGAGTTCAAAGTTAACACGCCACATGAAAACCCATGGTGCCCAGGGAGCAAAGGCTTCCTTTTTGTGCCAACTGTGTTCAGTTCCTTTCACTGTCTACGCCACCTTGGAGAAACACCTGAAGAAAGTTCATGGCCTGAGTCATGCCAGTGTGGGAGCTTATGCACAGGCCAGTGCTGCAGACACTTTAGCAGCTTTAAGGGCAGGGGAAGAACCTGTGGTGGTGAAAATGGAAGATGATGAGGCCACTTTAGATCAAATAGACCTGGATAACAAAATGCTAAGCAATGTGGTGAGCAGCATGGAGGCGGTGAGCAACATGAAGATGGAGGATGGGCAAAGCCTGGCAGAATGTGTGGAGGGCAGAGGACCTTCTGCCAGCGTGGAAGATCTCCCATGTGAAAGCAGTGCAGATCCAAGCTTAGCTTTGATGTCCACACTCTGAGAGCTGTACTCGGCCACAAAGGAAAAATAGCACTGTATAAGATTTAACTTGCCCATGCAATTAAAACTGAAGCAGATCTACTGTAGAAAGCAGCAGGTAGCCACGTCCTGCCTGCCAGCCCCAAGGTACCACTGCAGCCACCAGTTGTTCACAATTGTATGCAAAGCTGCTGGTTGAAACTACATGCCTACAGTTCTTCAGACCACAGAGAAAAACAAAGCCATGACATTCAACAGGGAGATTACCATAGCTCATGAACAGGAAGTGAACTGCCACAGTCCACACCGACACAGGAAACTGATCACCATGTTGCAGCGCAGGATGCAAAAGACGTGTGATTTATGTCTTTGGTGACCCACTGGACAGATGGAAACAGATCATAACGTTCAGATAACACGCATAACAAATTATATTGATTTAAAAAGAAAAAAGGCTTAAAAATACGTTATTCAACACCAGCAAATAGAAGGAGGTCATGTTGTTCTACCTAGCTCTTTTCTTTTGAGAAGACCTTTTAAAGACTAAAGACTTTTGAACGGACACAGAGCTGAAATGAATCCAAACACTGTCTGCCTGCAGTTTCTCACACTCCTCTTTTTAAAAGCGCTTGGTTGTCACAACACTTGTCACTTAATGTTTACAAGGCTCAGGGGGCTGAACAAGGTTGTGCTCCTGACTTTGTGACAGTTTGTGTGGATTATTTTCTGTTCTCTTATTCTTTTTGCTTCTGATTTTATAAATGTGAATATGGAGACTTCAAGTCTCATTTGCTGATGTTTTTGTATTAGTTTCTATGCATAAAAAAAACAGCAATTTTACCTACATGTGAAACGGGTGTATATAATTTTTCTCTGAACTATTGTGATGGTAATTCCTCTCTTTCATTGTTTACATTTGTAAAGTGCCGGACTGATTTAAGCTTGTGCATGTTTTGCAGCCGTTGAGACTTTGTTTTTGCTTGTTTTTAAATTCGTCCTAATTTATGGATGCTGCATGTTCGTGGTGCTTGTGCAACTGAAAAAATCTGTATCACTGCTGAGCTACAGGGTCGACAGGTACAGCGTAGCTAGTTGATTTTGACGAGTGTTGTGAGAGGCCGCCAAGCGAGCACTTGGGTAAGTGAGTGGTGTGAAAGTTTAAGTGCGTGTGACCACTTATTGGGTAAAAATCCTCTAGTAACGCTCAAAGCCCCTGCTGTGATCTTGCGTCACATGCATGACTCGATCGGACATAATCAGTGTCGAGCTTCTGGAAGGTCATTGTGTGTGACCAATGAGGATTTAAACACAAGTTAAACTTGAGAATTGAAACCTTCAAACAGACTGTTGCCACCTCTTTCATGACTACTGATATGACTTTACATTATCTGATCAAATTGTGGTGTGTGTTGTTTCAAAGTGATTTCTGAGCGAATACAGTGTAACTGTTCAGGGATAATATTTTGTATATAGATTCTTGCTGTTGCAATCCTTATTGTTGTTGCTCATAATAATATCTACCTGTCCTTATTACATGCGCTTAATTTCTTCCAGCATTCCTTTTTGATTCCTTTTAGGCTCAAAACTGGCTATTGTGAAGCTATTCTGCTCTGTCTTTGTAAACTTGACACAATTTTGTAATTAACCTTGTCACAAGGAGCCTCAATAAAGAAATGAGGTAAAATGTTTTATGTGGTTGTTTTATTCTCCCTCCTGTGTCCTGTTTTTGCTTTTCTCTGATCTTTTCTTTATTCTGGGATTCACAACAAAGCTACTTTAAGTGTCTTTTTTTTCACCAGGATGTTGTCTCAGTCAGTGTGGGTCGTTTCTCTGAGGACCACAGTCAGTGCTGACTTATTCATTTTTAATGTGCATGTTTGGATTAGAAACCCTCACTCCGTGTTTACATCCTTGTGATGTTACTCGCTTCATCTAGAAACACTAACGCAATTCAGCTGGGGGTGTGAAAGTATGATCTACATTGTATGTATGTATGTATGTACATATATTTAACCTGATGTTAGTCACACTGTATATTCTGGGATTGGTGCAGTGAGATAGGATGGGACAGGGGTGACCAGACTTTCTCAGGATATAAGATGGTGAGGAACGCTCCTATCTTATCTTAGGATTATTATTTGTGGGCACATTAGGAGCACGTTAGGGGTGGGGAGTGTTGAAGGGGTGTTAAAATTGCTGACTACATTTTAAGGGTATAGAAACCTCTGCACCAGCGTCTCAGGTCTTAACCCCACCCCTTCTGATGAAAATGAAGTTCTGTGATTCCTCTAGCTCATTAACAGACGGCCTTTTAATGAGCTTTCAACAGGGTGGGGGCTGGGTAGTTGAAGAGGAGGGTTAGAAGTGTGGGTGGATGACTGGTGGGGGGATTTTACCAGATGTACACACGCCCACTCCTACCAATTACCATTGTGTTATTGAGGAGAAGGAGGAAGTGAGGACAGAAGGCCCATGGACCCAGACAAGTCCGTTTGTCCTTTTCTGTCCACAGAGACATAAAAGCCAGGAGGCAGGACAGCGCAGGTAATGGGTAACATCTCTCCGTCTGGTAAACTCTGTGTTGGACGCCATTTGGTGCTCGTATGGACCCAATTATGTAACGTAAGTTGATACAGAGCATAGAACAGTATCCCCTACAGCAAATGGATATCTTTTATTTTTCTCTGTATGCCCTTTGTCTTCTTGCAGTACACACCTATCTGAGTTGCTGTCAGACCTGAAAAGGTCAGTGTCAGTACCCAAAGAAGCCAATCACAAGGCTTTAATATGAACCAATAAGTGCTAGTGTTTTCTGACCAGTGACTGCCTCTGAGCGATGGTAACATGGATCTAATAGTTGTTCCAGCTCAACAGGAGAGCTTTTGTTTACGTAAATGCTTCAGGACAGGCACAATGCTGTCACAGGGGGTGCTAGTGTTGTGCCCACACTAACAGGAATAGGTATTAACATAAAAAGAGAACATCTGAGATTATTACGCCACAGTTTAAAATTTGTGTTTTCATTGTCTACACTTCAAAACTGTTAAGTGAAGCACTTCTTTGAACAACTTGGGCTGTTTGTGAGTCATAATAAAAAGCAGTGAATACCCTTACTTGCATGCTATAGCCTAAGGGCTTAATCCTGGGTGTTAGTACTGATACATTTAATTCCTGGCATACTTGGCCAAGGCTAAGACATGCTAAACATCAGATGGCTCATACATTAAGACAACCCATAATATTATCATTCTGCAACTTTATGTATATTATTGCTTTCACATAAGACAGAAATATTAAATAATAAAACCAGAGTAGTTGATATATATAGGTGGAACAAAAAAAAAAAACAAACAAAAAAAAAAAAGAAAATTGAATATTGCAAAAAACTTAATTTCAGGAATCAACTTAAAAGGGAAAACTAATATATTTTATAGACTCTTTACATGCAAAGTGAGATATTTCAAGCATTTATTCATTATAATTTTTTATCATGGCTTACAGCTTATGAAAACCCGAAAGTCAAAATCTCAGAAAATTAGAATATTACATGAAAAAAAATTTTTTTTTGACCATACAGAAACACAGAAATGTAAACCACTTGAAGAATATAGCCACGTATATGAACTCAGTACTTGGTTTGAGCACCTTTTGCATGAATTACTTCCTCAATGCGGCGTGGCTTGGATGTTATCAGCCTGTGGCCCTGCTGGGGTGTAATGGAAGACCAGGATGCTTGAACACTGGCCTTCGACTCATCTGCATTGCTTGGTCTCATCTGCCTCATCTTTCTCTTGGCAATGATCCATAGATTTTCTGCGGGGTTCAGGTCAGGAGAGTTTACTGGCCAATCAAGCACAGTAATCCTTGGTCATTGAACCAGGTTTTGGTTCTTTTGGCAGTGTGGGCAGATGCCAAGTCCTGCTGGAAAATAAAGTTAAAATCTCCAAAAAGCTTTTCTGCTGAAGGAAGCATGAAGTGCTCTAAAATCTCCTGGTAGACGGCTGCGTTGACTCTGGACTTAATAAAGCCTAGTGGACCAACACCAGCAGATTGCATGGCTCCCCACATCAACACAGACAGCGGAAACTTCACGCTGCACTTTAAGTGTCTTGGATTGTTGCCTCTCCGTTCTTCCTCCAGACTCTGGGACCTTGATTTTCAAACGAGATACAACTCAGACCACTGCTCAACAGACCAGTTTTTTTTTTTAGCTCAGGTAAGACGCTTCTGCCGTGTTTTGTTCAGGAGCAGCTTGACAAGAGGAATACAACATTTGAAGTCCAGGTCCAGGATCCGTCTGTGTGTGGTGGCTCTCGAAGCTCTAACTCCAGCCTCGGTCCACTCCTTGTGAAGCTCCCCCACATTTTAGAACTGCCTTTTCCTGACGATCCTCTCCAGGCTGCCATCAACCCTGCTGGTTGTGCAACTTTTTCTTCCACACTTTTCCCTTCCACTCAACTTTTTATTGTGCTTTGATACAGCACTTTGAGAGCGTCCAACTTCTTTTGCAGTTACCTTTTGAGGCTTTCCCTCCTTGAGGAGGATGCCAATGATGGTTTTCTGCACAACTGTCAGGTCAGCAACCTTCACCATGACTGAATTCTACTGAAATAGACTGAGGGACAATTTAAATGCTCAGGAGTCCTTTGCAAGGACATTCTATTTTATTTTTAGTTGCATCTATATGTATATAATGGATTTACAGAAATAAAAAAATAATATGTTGGACACAAAAGACAACAGTGAAATTCAAACTGAATTACAACCAACACACACACACAAACACAAAAATGTATACAAACTGTTGGAATGCCACAACTTTCCTAAATCAAGCATAAACTAGGTTATGAACTCTCCTTATGAAAGCTTCTGATCTTAATTGCATTCTCCTTAAATGTAGAGCCTATTTTTGTCAAACTTCAACTAGAAGAAAATCCAGCTATCCATTTTCTATACCTGCTTAATCTAAAATAGGTTCAAAGTAGGTCTGGAGCCTATCCCACCACACTTCGTGGCTATTCTGAATATCGTCAGCATATAATTTATATATATAAAAAAAAAAAGCTTATTCAAGAAAGACAGTTTTTAGTTGCATCTGAAGATTTTGGTGGGGGCTCAAATCAGCTTCAGGGCTGACCCAGTAACAATCATTCACGGCGTCAGTCATAAATTTGAGAACCTCCAATGAGATCAGGCTCTGTATCTGTTTCAAACTTAAAAGTAATTGTTGACTAAACCATCTTCCTCTTCTTCAAGCAATTTACAGACATTAAGTGCTGTTTTCTGGCACAGCCACAAATTCAGTTTAAATGTAAGATGATTAGCGCTGAACATTCATCAACAAAGAGAAAGCATGAGCTGTATGTTTGCTATAGGGCAGGCCTGTGGCCATGAGAGGCTCTCACTTATGTATGAGAGGATTGTGCTTTATCATGTAAAAAGCCAATTAACTGTGAGTTTTTAATTACATTTGTTGTGGTATACTGTGCGAAGCCTCCAATCATCTCTGCAAACCTTGCCCTGTTGTCTTCCGCCTCCTCAGAATGGCTAAGGAGGAGGCAGAGACTTGGGATTAATTCATCAACAGAGTTGACAGAGGTGGGGATAACAAGAAAGAGAAAGATGCATTCGTTAGTGGTCAGATGAACCACAGGACTCCATATCTGCTCTTTATCTTTACACATTTCCCACCTTTTCCCAGTTGTCCCTCCTCCTGCAACAACCGCAGAGTGAAATCTGAATCCTGGAATTGCACCCACTGCATTTCTCATCCCTCCCACCCTTCCCACCTCTAGCAGTGTGGGAGGACAAGTTGAGAGGCGGCAGGGTCCCTGGCAGTTATACGTCAATCCAGCTCCTTTCAGGCCAGAATAATGAGACCAGAGAAAGACAAGGATGAGCTCCAAGGTCACTTCAGTTTGTACAGAGTTTAAGGTAGTACTGTTGCTAACTGATGTAGGCAACAGTAGTGTAAAAACAAAAGAATCAATCAATCAATCAAACTTTATTTGTATAGCGCTTTACAACAGCAACAGCTGAACCAAAAGAAGAGAGAGTTACTAAAATTTGTTATTGAAATATTGATACAGAAAGAAACTGTTGTTAGATAACGATCATGCAAATAAATTTTATAAACCAACATAAACAAATCTGAGGTCATGGGCTTAGTTTTAGCTGATCAAATAAGGATGTGTTTGATAGATTAGACAGACAGGTTGTACATAGAACAACTATCTGATAAACTTAGCCCAAAAAAGTAAAGAAAAGTATGTGTTAGGATGAGCAGCAGAGGTGAGTATGTGGATTGCACCAATGAAAAACTTGCCAAATCTTCTCTGCCAATGCATTTGTCACAAGTCAGCCAAAGTGATTGTATTAGTCACTCTCACATGAACAGCGGACCCTACAAGTGTTCAATGGGGTTGAATTCAGGTCTGCACGCAAGCCATTTCATCCTCTCTGCTCCAAAATTCTGGAGGTAGTAGCTGATAAACCCCACTCTGTGGAGGAAAGCTTTCACGTCTTGGAGGATAGATTGTAAAATACTGGTTGCTGAATCTTATTTTTTATTTTATTTTATTTTATTATTTTTTTTACACAATAATTTTGATTACAGTTTTCATACGCAAACATTTTCACATTTTGCTCCAAATCCATATTCACAACAAAGTGAAACTCAAGGTGCAATGATCAAAAATACAAAACAAAACAGAAAGATAGAGATATTATTGGTTGTGACTGTCCACTGGTCCATGGATATGTACTTATTCAAAGTGCTTCTTTGTTGTTGTATAATGTCCATTTTCCCACTTGGCAACAAAAATGTCTTCTTATAGTTTGAGAGCATAGGTCATTTTTTGCACAGTATAAATTTCAGTAGTAATGGTCAGCCATTCTGTTACAGATGGTGGATCCAGTCTAAACCAATTTCTTCTTCTAGCTTTCTTGGCAGCAATAAATAAAATCTTGGCCAAATGCAAGTGATTATTCACAACACAATTTTTAATATTACCAAGATATATAGTTTTAAAGTATTCAGTATTTGATAGTCCAGGATTTTTTCTGATTTCAGATTAAATTAGGAATTGTAATTGCTGAATGTTATCTTGATGTCTTTCTCCAATAAGGAAAGGCCATTTTTCTTTGAGAGAGAGAAGCCATTCCACAAGATGTTACTCTTATCAGAGCAGCAGTCAGCACATAGTGTACTCTGTGCTTCTCTACACATAACGTTCTTCCACATGTCCACATTCTAGTTCTAGGGCTCTACACTAGAGCAAATAGGCCCGATGATGTAGTATAGTCATGGCTGCTTCCTATGTGACTGGGAATTGGCTGTATGCAAACTATTCCTGATTGTCTGGATAGAGAGCCATCAGCTATATTATCCTGCAAAACCTGACTGCAAACCTGAGAAGACTGCCTACGGTTCCTACGTGCTGACAGAGTGAGGTCATCTTGTGGTGTCATCTTCTTTGGGACACCTACTATCCAGCCTGTCTCTTACATTCATTGCTATGGAACTTGGCCTTAAATGTGGAGATGCTACAAGAGGTAACTCCAAAATTGCTGCAACTTGGTTTTGCAGAGCACCAACTTAAAGTTACCCTATGACATGGGCCCTATCCAGATCAGTCAAACGTGGCATGCTTGGAGCAGACATCAACTATCAGCTATAGCAGGGCCAGTGCTCATAGGTGCTGCTAATGAAGCGCCAATCAGGCACTTCATTGTTAGCACCTGGGTTAGCAGAAGCTCAAAACAAAGATTAAAACATGCAACTGAACCAACCACTACAAGTAGAGCAACACCTGCAACAAACAAGATCAGCAACATAAACTAAACCAGCCATTGCAGCTATTCCAGGCTAAAACTACACAAATCATAACTACAACTGCTCCTGCTACTTTACACAACAGGCTTGCTTATACATGTTACAGTTTGATTAAATTCAATAACATACAATACAAGTGATTATGGAGAATTATACTGTATGTTACATCTTTATATTATAGTGTGTGTAAAGAAACATGCTTAACAAGGTGTAGCTAAAGATGTTTTTAAATGGTTTTTTTTCATTATTTTCATTTGTAGTGCTTTAAAGATAAATAGACAACCCTAAGAAGACCAAATAGACAACCCTAAGAAGACCAAATAGACGAGGTAATCAAACATCTGCCAGCTCAAACGCTCTCTGATAAACTGCTCTTTCAACCTCTGTTACTCTTGTCTTTCACAATGCATTCATGTTACACTGATCGTGCACCCAGTGACCTTACTTGTGAACGTGAGGGAGCCATACAGAGTTGCTCAGGTGATCACACAGGTACACACACAAATCCATATACATATTCAGCCGGTTCGGTTTTTCGACCAGCTGCAGCCTTGATAGGGAAAATAGTAAGGTTAGGATGCAGAGTTCAGTCCTGTGACAGGTGAAAGGCCCAGAGGCAGGTGAACCGCAGCACCTGACTGCAAGAACCAGAGACTCCATATGCAACAATTGTCCACAACCACTAATACAGTTCTATAAGTCTTTATATAGCCCATATTTTCTCCATAATTTCTTTGTCTTTTGTTTAATTTGCTGGCTGCAGTTTATCAGTGCAGCTGAGGGTTGCTCAGCTAACTTAGCTAAAGATGTGCTTATTCTCATGTCCAGAGAGCCTTTATTTGTTTCAGTCAACATATACACTGCAAGCAAAATTAGTAAGTAAACCTCTTTGGGATTAATTGAAGTGATGAAGAAATACAGTTTTTAGGTAGTCTAAAATGCTATGATATCTCAAGCCTGAATGTTTAAGGAAAAGTCATATTTGCTTTCCACAGGGGACTGCAAATTATAGTTGTGCAGAGTTGGAAGGCAAACAGCTTACAGTAACTTTTCCCAAATAACTTCATCATTTGCATTATTTAGAGTAAGTGTAAATAAATAATACAAGCTTCCATTGAGTTTTCATCCATTTCTTCATCAGACTGTACCCACATTCATAAAGCAGAAACCACAGCCTTTCAGTGCTGTTCAGATGTGTATCTTCTCTCACTGTAAATGCAACAAAAGTTATCAATGAGACATAGTTTAGCCAAGGAAGAAAGTCAGGTCACTGCTGATAGAATAGAATAGAATAGAATAGAAGTACTTTATTCATCCCAATACTGCTTAATGGAGAATTTATTCTCTAGATTGAGCTTGTCTACAATATATATATGGAACATCAAATGGCACTGAATGCTCCTATTTCTAAGAAAGAGGTAATAAAGCCAGGATCTGCACTGTGGAAAAGCCCCAGGGCCCAATGGACTAAGCAGTGAATTCTTTAAAGAATTTGGTGACTTATTAGTAGGCCCCACACCAGATATGTTCAACCATTCATTTTTGGAAAGTGAGCTGCCTCAGTATTTAAAGGAAGCTAATTTCTTCCTTACTTAAAAAAAAAAACAAAAAAAAACAAAAACAAAACAAAAAAAAAAGGTGTGTGTGTGGGGGGGGGAATTCTGCTCATAATATAAAACAATTGGGCTGCTTAATGTAGATTGGAAAATACTTTAAAAAATATTTTTGGCCACTTGTCTTGAAAATTTAATAAGTTTAATCCTCATAAAAGGATGAAAATCTTGTAATAGTGTTAGGCTTCTTCTGAGTCTTCCAGCGTAGATGGTCTTGTGCTCTCGTTGGATGTGGAAAAATCTTTTGACCAGATGGAATTGGATCATTTATCTTATTCATTAGATAATTTCGGTTTGGTTATGATATTATTAAATAGATTAAAGTACTATATGATCATCGTTAAACAGCTGTTTTGACTAATGACCTTAGATCAGATAGTTTCACAATGCACAGAGGAACAAGGCAGGGTTGTCCCCTGTCAACCCTGTTGTTTGCCATTGCCATAGAACCATAGGCAGACGGCATTAGGTTGAATTCTCTGATACAAGGGCTGCAACTGGATAGGGTGCACTATAAGATAAGCTTATATGCAGACGATGATTTGATATTTATTTCCCAGCCTAAGAAGTGAATACCAGCACTGTTAAATCTTATGGACTATTCAGAAAGTTTGCAGGTTATATTATTAATTAGAGATGGGATTTTTGGCTCTTTGAAGGGAGCTGGATCTTAAGGAGCCGTTCCTTTCAAAGAGCCATTCAAAAGACTGGCTCGTTCTCACAATATCTTACAAAATTTCACAATATATAAGAATGACAAACAATCAAAATATGTACCTCTATGAAATCTACTATGCAAGATTAAAAAATTATAGGAAAAATATAGATTAAAAAGGATAAACCTGAGCAGTCAGTGCAAATTCTAGTAAATGTTTTGGGTAGAACTCACAGTATTTGTTTCCAAACAATACTCTCTGCCCATAGATGCTTCACATGAATGGAGCGTGTTGGACATCAGACTTCTATGATGTCACAAATGTTATTTATTTTATTTTCATTTTACTCAACTGTACGACTTCTTATTTACTTATTTATTCATTCATTCATTTTTAGTTCGAAGGGGGGTGGGGTGGGGTTGGGCTTGGTGTGTGTGTGTATATGTGTGTGCGTGTGACTGTGTGAAAGATTTCATTGAGTGTTTTTATTCTTATGTTTTTAATCATGTAAAGAACTTTGTGTTGCATATAGCATGAAAGCGCTTTATAAATAATGTTTTATTTGATTGCATTTGATGAAGGCAGTGTAAAAAAATTGTATATAAAAAGAATGGCTCACAAATGAACGGCTCACAGTTGTGAATCGGTTCCCATCGTTCATTTAAAAGAGCCGTTCAAAAGAATCGATTCGTTCATGAACGTCACATCTCTGTTATTAATCTGATAAAATCTGAGGCAATAGGTATTATTGTGACCCCTAAATTTGAGCATATATATAGGACAAACTTTGATCCACTGTTTGAGAAGGTAAGAGTGGAATTGAAAAGATGGAACACATTCCCTGTGTCTTGGTTGGGAATTTAGAATCAATATACTGCCAGGATTGCTGTATCTAATTCATATGATCCCCATATTGTCAAACAAGATAATAATGGGATTAAAATGCTGGTTGAGCTCTTTAATACAGAGCAAGCTGAGGTCTAAACTTTAAATGGCCACATTGCAGTTGCCTCACACATGAGGGGGTATTAGATTTATCCAGTATCAGAATATATCAGCTCTGTGCCCATGTGATTTTCGATTAGATTGCAAACAGTCCAGATTCGGTTCGGGTGGATGTGGAGACCTCTCTCTGCAAATACCCACTGAGTGATTTATTGTTTAATATTTATTAATCTTATCTGAGATAAAATAGGATATTAAGGCGGGCTGTGTCAACCTTTTACCACTTAACATTATCAAGACATTTATTCAATCCTGTTCTTTTCCCTCTTTGTCTTCAATTAGAGATGGAAGTGGGTACTATTACTATTGTTTTTGGTCATGCCACAAGTTGCAAATATATTGATGTCTTACTGGAAATGGAGAAGATATTTAGAGTAAAGTTGCAAATGGACTCCCAGTTTCTTCTTTTGGAACTCCCAAACAGAGCTATAGCATCTGAATTTAAGAAAATTTACTGTGCTTTAACCTTTGCTGCAAGGAAGAACATTTTACTGCAGTGGATCAACAACAAAACACCAACTGTTAAGGGATGGCAGAGACTGCTGTTAGATTTGGTATCACTGAACTATTCAGCATGCATAGTACACTCAAAGACGGATCATAAAACCTTATCTAGAGTATGCAAGGCCTGAGGTCTCAGCAATTCTGGTGCAGGGTTTTTCTTAAACATCAGTATTTTGTGCTTGTTTGTGAAAGTTTCTAAATCAATAAAAAATGTGGTAGATAAAAAATTTTTAAAAATCACACAAGATGCAATGGTGATTGAGTGAATTTGCATTTCTAACAAAGCGTAATGTGGCACAATATGCAGAATCCACTTTTAAAGAAAGTATAAAGATGCATGTGCTGTAAATAACAGCAGTTCTATCTAGCACAGAGAAAGAGTAACTTTGCACAAATTTCTATATTGTTACAAAGGAAAAGCAGTTTTTTAATTGAAAAGGGTTGAGAGCTTTGATGACTTGACGTGATTTAAGCCTCTCACAAGGATGTTAAAATCTAGCTTTACATTAAGTCACATACCAAGATGTTTATCTGAAGTAACTGTTTCAGCTCATACACCTTTTAGTGTCAACATAGAAGAATCAACAGCTTTCAAAGCGGGAATGAGCGTAAGTCATAACTGGATGCATGTAATGGAACATGTTCCTGCAGAAATCATGGCCTTATTTAATACTTACATACAACCTTACAACTAAATTCTGACCACAGAAATGTCTGCAAATACATGACTTGAAAATAAAAATGTAAAATAAATTTTTTAAAAATCTGAATAAATCCAGTTCTGTTGTGGTATGACAAGCTATACCACAATAAAGATAACAAAAAATATCACTGAATGTATTAACATTCTTAAATTACACAGAATTAGTTGCATATTATTGTGGCAATGGTTTGGGGGGAAATAAAAAATCTATTATTACCCTGTGGTGTATGCTTTGATAGACCTTTATGTTTCTCTTCAGAATGACACTCAAACAGTTAATGAGCCCTGAAGAGTTCTTCAGGATGCTGGATGTTTCTTTTAAGAAAGCATCTTTGAGAATTTGGTAGCAGGTTTTTGATATTTTCAATCCTTCAAATGCAAAAAGTCTGAAAACTGGTTCATCCTTCATTATCGCACTCTTCTGGTGCCTGACCTGAGGTTTTGCACTGTGTCCATCAGGGATCCAGCACAGATTCATCCGGTCATCTGGTTCTCGCAAGCTTTTCATCTGTTTATAAAGTCTTTTAAACCTTTGTTTTCAGGTATTTCTTGCCCCAATCTTGATGTTTCAGCTTGTAACTCTTTCAGTGATGAAAGGCATCACACCTGACCCCTGGTCCTCCTGAATGCTTCATGTAGCTTCATTTTTGGACTATGCACTTAATTTGAGCCTTTTTTTTTTCTGCATGATTTTTGTTTTTTTATTTTATTTGAAAAATATTATAAAATAGAATTTATAAAAGTATAAAACATGAGAAAGTCTAAAATAAAAATAAATCCACAGATGGTTTTTCTTCACCATATTTTTCTATTGTGGAGATTTGATTGTTGCAGAGGGATGATAAGGAACCTCTCTCCATCTCCCTTCTTCCTGCTGTGATGTGTGTGAGTGATGCGGCAGAAAACGGGCCGGGACAAAGCCGGTTAACCAGCAGGGAGGGTGAGTGGGGTCGGAGGGGTCGCTGGTGCCGGGGTCGTGGGATCAGAGCAGGTCATGGAGGTGTGGGAGTGTCTGCTCGGCCCTCTGACCTTTGTCACCGAGGCTTCCCATAATCCTGTCCTCAAAGACCATATCGACATAATGGAGAGCACATGAATGGAGTTAAACGGTGACCATTAGACGGATCTGTGTCGCTATTCTTCTTGTTTGTTTAGTCCAGGTCAGTCTCACGTTTTTGGTGTAATCAGGCGTGTGATGGAGGAATGGCTTGAGATGCCTGACGAGTACAAGAGTTTACTGGAGATGGATGTCCACCTAAACTTAAAGAGAGAGATACAAATGATGGTGAAGTTCACAAGTGGTCCACACAGAAGGAGGCCAAAGCAACATTTCCTAAAAATTTACAAGGCAAAAACCACATAGTATAAAAGACTGTCTCAAGATTTTGTCACAGTAAAAACTGAGTACCAATAACTCATGGTCTCAAATTACTGCAAAATAAAAAATATTGGAAAAAGTATTTAATTGTCTTTAAATATAGGGTTTTTTAAAAGTTAATTAAAAGTATTTATTTAAGAGATGACCAAGGTACCACTTTATAACATAACAACCATCGTAAAGTTGTGACTAATGGCTCCATTAAAGGTTTAACAAGTCCTCTTTTGTCATAAGGAGTCAACAGTTTGATTGTAAATGTAAATAGACAGCTTTTTGGCTTTTTTACATTACTTTGTGGTCTTGTTTGCTACAGAGTTGTCACAGTTTGTAATGTGTAGATGTGAACACACAGAGTGTGCTGCTATAAAATTAGAAGATGTTTTCACAATCTGATGACCAGAATGTGTGAGGGATCACTGTGTGTGACTCATTAACAATAATACACCTCTAAATTGTGTTATATACATTTATGACAAAGTACAAAGCAACTTTATGACATTTGTTCAAGAGAAAATATTAAAAAATTAAAACAAGCATTTCTCCTTATGGAAAGTAAACTGTATTATGAAACTGATGATCACTTATTCAGGGTGTGATGTATGTTAATAGAATAATGAACAACACCAATCAATATCACATTTAATTTTTCCTAAATATCACGAAGGGGACATTAAAAGGTCTATTCAGTAATATTTTCTGAGAGTAGAACAATTGCCATCACAAATACATGAAAACCCTCATACCAATCCTTTAGGTGGCACAGACTGCCACCTAGTGGTAATTTTAGAGAACTGAGCAGCATTTCCTCTGCAAGAGAATTCATCTTGGTGAAATATAAGCTATAAAGTCTTTAAAAGGGTCCACACGTTGATTTATGGGTGAAAATGCAAGATGTAACCCTGCAAATATTTCTTGTTCAGGTGAAACACTTCCAGCACTGTCTAAATATTTTGGAATTCTTCCGTTTTCTTCATCGTGTTTCCACACGTAAGTCAACAGAATGTGTAAAAAATAACCCAATTAAGTAAATAAGACAAAAACATTTTATTATTTATTGAGAAATGTAATCTTGCATTGTATCTAATTTGATATCTTCATGCAACAGTAACTGCTAAAAAAAAAAAAAAAAAAAAGAAGAAGAAGAAGAAGAAGAAGAAAAACAACAATTTCAGCGTTGGTAATTTTTGGGGGTTTCCTTCAGGTCCTTGTATGACATAAGTTAGATTAAAACCAGCAGGCTGACCTGGACAGTTAAAGATAAGTTTTTCATGCAGTCTTTTTCTTTCTCCAAACACATTGGAGCCTTGTGATCCAGCAAACCACAGACATGAGAGAAATGGCTTTCTCCTTGTAGCTGTATGCAAACCACTATTGCTCAATTTTTACTTGATGATGAGTTAATGAACTCTAACATGAATGTAAAGGGAAGTCTTTAACTAAGTTACTGTGGGCTTCCTTGTGAACTCAAAGATTATAGGGATTTTTGTGGTGAACCACTCTGTGAATTAGAGGTGTTCAAACAATACTTATCGTGAAGCTTCTTCAACCGCTCTAATTTCACAATATGTTAATTCTAGAGCAGCGTTTCTCAACTCAGGCCCTCAGGACACACTGCCCTGTATGTGCTCCTACTCCAACACTCAGATAACTTCCCCAAGTTCCTTGCAAGCCTTTTAATGAGTCATTCATTTAAAAATGTTAAAGTAGGTCTGTTAAAGTAGGGTTACCTCTAAAACATGCAGGACCACTTGATGACCAGGATTGGGAAACACTGTTCACATGATTCATCCATTATGTAATAGGCTACTGAACCAATAAGCTTCGAATATTGCTTTCATGGGAATTTCTTCATTTTATTGGATCTGTGTGAAAATATGATTATGATTAAGTCAAATTTCTGAAGAAATATATTCTACAAAATTGCAAGGATTTACAAACTTTCTTTCCCCTAAGTATTCTAAAACATTAGGAAATGTTATATTTTTTGTGCAGGAATGTAGTTGTTTCATAGATTTATTTTAGTCAAACAAAGTCTAATTTAATTTCTGCAGCAGATCTTTGAAAGGAATAATAATAATAATTTAAAAAAAAAAGTTGACCAAAGTGCAACAGAAACACAAATCAGTAAATAAACTTTAATTACAATGAACGACAGCATAATAAATAATAGAACAAAATGTTCCAGTGTTGGCTCATTAAGTTGTAAACTTGAATAGTTGTCCATGACCGTCATTATGTACTTCTACTCTTTCTTGCTGCTGGCACCGTGTTATTACTCGGACTCCAGCTCTCGGTGCCCCCGGCGCCCTGCATTCCTTTGCATGAGAGGCGCCCCAATGGATCTGCTTGGATCTGGTGGGTGTGTGCTTCTCGCTGTATTTAAGTGCCGATGTATCACACGTTGCGCATGATTAAGAGTCTTTCTGTGCATCGTTTAGCGGCATGGCTTCTGACAACACTGCACCGCTGGGCTCCGTCGAAAACCCAATAAAATTTCGGGACCAGGACTTCAAACTTCTTTTGGACAAGTGTTTGCAGTCCGGTGTGCTGTTTTCTGATCCGACCTTCCCGGCTGACCAGACGTCCATCGGTATGCCCGCAGACCCGGATCCAAAAAAAGAAATTAAATGGAAGCGCCCGAAGGTGTGGACTTTATCACAGCTGTCCATGTGCAAGCACTCGAAGTTTGCAAATATTTCAGTCGGATGGGATCTGATAATATCAAAATAATAACCCACTGTACAAATTCCATTTAACTGAAGACTGCAGGTATAGGCATATTTTGACTGTAATGTTTCTAGCAGTATACAGCCAACAGTGTGCCAGTGGGTCAGGGCAGATATCCGTGAGTCAACCAGATGTGGCTGAGTTTTTGCAATTTAAAGCAATAGAAAAAAAATCTTCACAATTTTTCCTTTTTTCTTAAATAATGTCTTACAATTGATTCATATGGTTATTCAAAATGATCTTGTTCCAGACTGACTTAATTATTCATTCTTATGCACAAATCTTCAACGACTAAGCTCTAACAGTTAATAGACTCATTCTTTAAAAATGAATAACCTCTGTGCTAACACTGTTCTCTTCTCACTCCATTCCTGAAGGAAATCAGTAAAGATGCTGTGTTTGTAGAGGGCACGACTGGGACCACTGATATTTGCCAGGGCCAACTTGGTGAGTACAACAGCAAAAACAAAAAAAACAAAACAAAAAACATAAAATTCTTCTGCCTGCATCATTGCTCCCCAAGGATTACAGACTGAAGTGATGAGATTAGGTACAACATGCTGAACTATCCTATAATTTAGCCTTGCACAACATCTGGCAGATTTAAACCCACGAAGAATAAATAAATACAAGCTGAAACAGCTGGTTCTGCTTTCAGAATACAATAAAATTACTTCAAAAATGCACATGGCTCCAGGGGCCAGACTTAAAATGCACATTGGGGGAAGTAGTAGTGAGCTCTGTGCTGTACCCCTCTGGCCAAAAACATGCTGGGGGTTCTCAACTAAACTAGCCCCCCTCTTTATTAACACACAGACCCCACCAAAGTGTGCATTGGTCTGTCAGTTTCCCAGTTCTGGTGAACTAGGCAACTGGCAACAAATAATTACCCCCCCCCCCCAAATCCTTCCTCTGTTGCTGAGTTTTGTCATCTGCTTTTAAGCTCTTTTCCAGGATGTGATTTTGATGATTTATTCAGATACTAACATGATGTGCTTCATCTTCAGAGTTAAAAATCAAAGAACAGATGCTTTCTGTTAGTTGAGGAATGTGTTTGTTACAGTGTGTGCGTATGTGTCTGTGTGTGTGTGTATGTGTGTGCGTGCGTGCGTGCGCGTGTTTTAGAAACCACTGACCAAACTAACTGCACAGGAGACTAATAAGCTACTTGTAGACCCCTGAGATACGTTCATACTTGTGGCAAATCACACATAATCATCCCTCTGTGTTAGCCTCATGTGCTTCTTTTATTGATCAGGTGATTGCTGGCTGCTGGCAGCCCTGTCCTGTCTGACCCAACACCCTAAGCTCTTTGATAATGTGCAGCCACCCAACCAGAGTCGGAGCAAGCCCTATGCAGGGATCTTCCATTTTAGGGTGAGTAAACACTTTGGTTCTTTTTCAGGCCTTCCCTTCCCCCATTTTATATTAATGCTGATTCTGAATCCTCAATAATTTTTTTTTACTGAATCACAAACATTTATATAGTTTATAGTTTGCCAACATTAAAGTTTTCTAACAACAAAATACATAATTGTCATTCTGATAGTGCACCTGCACATATTTGATGTTTGTCACACACAGTCCCTGACTTCACAACTTCTGTCACCTAAATCTAAGAAAGATTTTATTTATTATGAGTGTAGACAGAAATTTCACTTCAAACAAACATTTAATGTTTCTCAGACTAAACCAATGGTAATATTTGAATAATAAGCTAAATGAAAAATTACGCAAATGTTTGAATGGTATCTAAAATATAACTTACAAACAGAAGCAAAAATTTGAAAATATGTTTGGAACTTTCTTTCAGTGTATGAGGACAGCATATCAGATTATTATAACTTTACTTCTGGGACTGATAAAGTATTTTCCCATTTTATGTAATTTAATTTCATCTGTCTTTTTTATTTATTTATTTTAATAATAATTTTGAATTTGACACTAGCAGCACGTTTAGATAAAAATGGGCTAGGAAGAACTCATCCTGGGAATATTGAGCTTTTTAAAATTATGATGTGGAGGAGTTCACCACTGTGTGTACAAATATTTCAATTCAATTCAATTCAAGAATCATATTTTTCAGAGGAGACCTACTGTTACACCCCTGGCTCAGCTAGGAAAAATGGTGTAAAGGATTTTATGATGTGGTTGGGATAATATCATTAAAAGACTCAGACAATCTGGAAAAATTTGTGCATGCAGGAGGTAAGAATAAGACTTTCATCTTTAGGCCTCAATAAGGTCAAGAACCTTTCTGAAAACTATATTTTTCTTTGCTGCAAAAAAGATTTAATGAATAATGAAGAATATGAAAATGAAGAGCATAAAAACTGATGAGTCAAAAATGAAATCATCGTTTTCAAATTTGTTGCAGTTTCATGTGCACCTCAGCTCCAGAAGAGGCTGCTGATTGGAGAAGAGTCCTAGCTATTTAATTATATTTGATAATCTCTTTTATTTTTGGCATTGTGGAATTGTTGTGGATAGTAGGCTTGTACTAAATTCAGAACTTAGTGTGAGAGTTTCACCTAAATTACAATTCAGTTCTTGGATTTAAATTGAGATTCCAAACAGGAAGTGGAAATGAGATTCAAATTCAAATTGCAGGAAGTAGAATTGAAATTCCATGAAATTCAAATATATTTCTGATACATAATTGAGGTATATTTAACAAAGAAGCTTTTCAGTATATATATTAAGTACAACATGAACTTCATACAGATATGATTCTATGGACTTTATGTACACAATGCATTATTATATTAACTGGGCTTTTTTTTTCTTTTTTTTTTTACCATAAATCAACATTAAAAAAACACACTCTATAATACAGATAATTGAAATTGTAATAACTTTCAAATTGTGGAAAATTTTAGGACAGCACTTAATTTCCCAGAATACATTGCTCTATCCAAGTCTTCAAAATGGTTGTCCAAACATTTTGGATGTTTAGTTTAGACTACACTCTTGTGAAATAAGCTAAGTGAGGCCCAAACTGTTTTGTACTTTATATATTTTGGAGGATTTACAGCAAAATGCAAAATAACATATAAAAGGACATCTGTGCTCATTCATTTTGATGAATTAAATCCCACAACAAATGGAAACCACAGATCAATCTGCAGTTGCTGCAGGGCTCCAGTCTGTTGTTCCATGAAGACCACCTCAAATTTCAAACGCCCCCTCCAGGCAAGTGTACAGATTTGTAAGCTGTCTTTTATTTTGTTGACCATGACATGTATTTGCAATGGGGACTGTGACTCAGTAATACATTGCACTTTACTCACCACTTAAAATATATATGTTACATTACACCATACTATCTTTTAAAATATAATGACTATCTAATCACACTTTCTCATTTGCTTGTGCAAGTCTTAATAATGAATCTTGAGATCATGTGAAAGTATAGCCTTGGAGGCAGTAGTGTATTGTGTGTATAACATAAAAACTCTCTAGCACTCCTATCCAAAACATGAACAGTCTCCAGACAAATGACGTATCTGATTTTTAAAAAAAGAAACTGAAGACTAGTTTTTAGACTGGGTTAGGGTTAGAAAAAAGTATCACATTCTGGCTGATATGTGATGAGAATTAATTTCTCTGAATTGCAATTAATTTAATTATAGTTCCTGTAATTCCAGTTCAATTCAACATCCTGTGGGGTGGAGTCAGTTCAAATTCATTGAATGAATTGAATTAAATTCTTAAATTTAGAATTCTGTAGAAGTCTTTTGGCTCAATACTGAATATGAGCAAATAGTGAAGTTATTTGTATTATAGTAAAAATGTGCTCTGATGTGGACACTTTCAGTAGAAATGTGTGTCTTTAAGGTGCAGTTGTCATTACACCATGTGCTGAACATGTTAATCTTCTTTGTTAAAACCCACCTGCATATTTCACAATGAAACCTGATCCAGTTGTTTAAAGGATTTACTGGCCTGGAGCTGCCAGACTCAAACGAAAATCAGCTGCGAACTACAGAACTTGGATGAGCTTAATTCCACAACCCCAGATTTCCTTTGACATTCACACCTGCAGAGTTCAGACTTGTGCAGATATCATCAGATACTTAACTCCATCTAGAGACATATATTCATCTAAATTTGTGGACTTTCCATACATTAATGAATGTTTACTCAAATCACTCCTCACATAACCTGAGGCTATATTCCAAATATGACTTGCTCTGTTTAACTCATCCCAGTGTCATCGTTGCGTTGTCTCACATGTGAGAAGAGAAAAATTTGAACACACATCCTTTTATCTCTTCATTATAAATGGTGATTTTAATCTATTAAGTTCATCAATTGCTGGCTTGGACCTGATCAAGTCAGTAAAATATCTTCTTATTGGACAAATGAAGCTCATAAAAGCTAAACGATTATTCAGTGATTATACTCTCCTGGAGTGGTGGACCTTTGGAGACTGTTGGGAAGAATGTGGCATGACTGAACAAGCAGGACTGCAAAGGAGTGGAAATTCATTTTGCCTTTTTAGTGTGGTGGGAGAGCAGTCCTGACATGCACAGAGGTGTTACCTGACACACAATAACATACACATGCAGTCATGCATCCATCATTTCACCGGGTACTACTGACTCCTGCCTCAGACCCAACCCTTCCCTTGAAATGTATCACCTTAAAATTTAATGGCTAAAATTATGATTTTGTCCTTTTAAAGAAGCTATCCTAATAATGTAACCATGCAAATGGATTCAAGACATTTTAACATTAATAACTGAACCAAACACAGGCATAGAAATGCAAACACAAAGAAGCAACAATGGATGACAAGGGCAGTCTCAGCTGCTGCTGTGATAACAGCAGGAGGGCACACACACCCAGTCATGGCCAGCAACTGAATTTTTGAGACCAAATACATCTGAATGCAACCTGAGAAAATATTTTATTTACATTTGAACAATATGCAGCCTCTAGTGGCCATGAGGGCGACTGCATGTACATCCATCCATCTATTTTCTTCTCCTTATCAAAGTCATGGAGGTATGATTATGGCGTCAACATGTCCACAAGGAAGCCCAGATATTTCTATAGCAACACTCTCCAGCTCTCCTTCGGGATCTAGGCTAGAAGGGACAAAAAAAAAAAAAAAAAAACCCTCAGTGTGTGCTTGGTATCTCCCTGAAGTGTCTGTTTGCTTCTCTTCAGTGAGTATGCTCAGGCCCCTGTCTTCACCTACAACCAGTCTCAAATTCAACTGACCTTGAATTTGGGAGACCCCACTAGCAAAACCATCAAACCATTTCACCACATTAAGGTGTCAGTCTCACACTGGGGGACAACCACATGTTAACTTTAAAGATGGCATCTGTGATGCCAAGGGTCTCATTGTAAAAAGAAAGTTTTAACGTTTTAGCCTTTGTCAGGCTCTTTTTAATGCTTTTAGGTAAAGTAACACATCAGTTTGTTCAACCCAATGAAGATTTATTGCATGTTCTCTGTTTTTTGCTGTGGTTCAATCTCACTTGTCTCACAGTACCTTCTCTGAGTTCATTGGGTATCTGCATCCAACAGGAAGAAAAAAAATTTCTGAGCATTTGATAAAAACCAAACCATATTAGTGTTGTCTGTGTCAACTGGATATCAGATTACACCTGGTAGCTATAGAGCTTCCCAGATTCCCATTCCTCCTCCTTCCTTGTCATATTTCCTCCTGACTCATTACATCCAGTCCTCCGCCCTTTTCACCATGTCCCTCTTCCTGTCTCTCTCCCTCTGTGCAGTTCTGGCAGTATGGTGTGTGGGTGGAGGTGGTTGTGGATGACAGGCTGCCAGTACGAGAAGGCCGTCTGCTCTTCAGCTACTCTAACACCCGCAATGAGTTTTGGAGCGCCCTATTAGAGAAGGCCTATGCCAAGTCAGTTGCCACTATTAGCATATGTTTCTGGGTTGTAATGACTGAGATCACCCACACTCATTCAGTGTGTGTGTTTGTTGCTGCAGCAGCTTGACTGAGAAAATACATAAATGTCTCACCTATAATCTAGGTTAGTCGGATCCTACGGGAGCCTGAAGGGGGGCAACATTTCAGAGGGCATGGAGGATTTCACAGGAGGCATTGCATACTCACTTCCTGTCTCATCTCACACCCCGCCAGTCATGTGGAGGTCACTGACCGCAGCCCTTTCTCGAGGCAGCCTGCTTAGCTGCTTCATCCAGGTACATTCAGATCAAAATGTTTGCACTGTAAATGTTAAGGTTCATCCACTTTAACTTCTCTCCTCTTCCTCAAAGGCCAGCAGCTACAGTGATGTTGGTAAAATAACCGGAGATGGGCTGATAAAGGGCCATGCCTACGCCATCACTGACACTGACAAGGCCAGTATGACACAGAGGCAATACAGCAGTTTTGTTGAGTTGGCATTTTTTCTTATTTTTTTTATCTTTACTTACTTTGTAAGACATATATATCCTAATTTAAAGTAATTTTAATGTCATCTCACCTCATACAAGTTTTTATTTGAACTCTAATTTAATAAGCAGATAAGACTTTTTAAAATCTAAAATCATTTTTGCATTTTTAAAATCATTGTTGAGAAAACCTGCAAAGCAATATTCTCAAATTAAATCTAAACTTTACTTTATTTCATATTTGATCTGCAATGATTTAATCTCAAATATGAAAATAATTTAAATGCGATCTAACCAAACTGACCTAATCTGATAAAATTAACCTTAATATAATATTCTGTGTCAACTCATTTATGCACAACATAACTAATTATGGTGTCACTAACATTTGAGATAACCTCTTAATAATAAAAATTTTATTTTTCAATCTAATCTTGTGCAAACTAATTTAATTCAGTTTTATAAACTATTCTAGTTGCATGTGTTTAGGATAATGGATCTGATTTTACTGCATCCAAAGTTAAATATTACTCTATTTTATGTTACTATGGATAAAATGTTCCACAAAAATAATCTGTTTGTATAATCTTGTAACGCAGCTTAACCCACTGTAATCCAGTTTGAAGTTACATTAGTAGCCATGCTGAAGCATTTAATCTTATGATCACATAATTCTTCAGGAGATGACTTTGGTTGATTTGTCACATAAGTGCAGATTTTCCAATTTCCCCCTTTTATTATAATTTCACCAACTTTCCATATAAGCAATAACTTTGTGTTTGTATTTACACCTGAAAGCAGCAGAAACCTGCGAATACTAATGGACAAAATTGTTAAAATCCATCTAATCTGTATAAAAAATATGAGATAACTCTGACAAGGTTAAACAAATATTTCTTTCTCTGTAGGTAAAGAAAGGGTCAGATGATATTTTCTTACTGAGGCTGAGGAACCCCTGGGGTTTCATCGAGTATAAAGGACCTTGGAGTGACGCGTGAGTGAGAGAGATCACATTTACCACACACACAAATCACATTACCTCTATTAATGTTGAGTTTGTCTTTGTATGTGTGCTTCTGCAGGGGTAAAGAGTGGGATAATGTGGACAAATCAGAGAAAGAAAGGATTGACCTAAAACTGAAAGAAGATGGAGAGTTCTGGTATTGACGACGTACTAAAAGTTACTAAACCTCTCACAAAAATAAGAGGTCTGATGTAAAGTTTTATCTCCATCAGGATCAGTGTCAATGACTTCAGCAGCCTCTTTGATGTCGTGGAGCTCTGTAATGTGAATCCTGAGTCAGATGTGGAGGAAGACGCACCCACCTCCACGTCTACCTGGACCATCAGCGAACATCAAGGATCCTGGGTGCCAGGGAGCTCTGCAGGTGGCAGCTGCAAATACACCAGTACGTTCATGAATTTACATTCACTCAGTTATCAGTTTCAGCCCTGCTGGGATCCTTTCTGTTGAAATACTTTGCTGATTCCTCCCTAGAATCATTCTGGAAGAATCCTCAGTTCCAGCTGGTGCTCAGAGAGAAAGATCATGATGAGAAAGATAAAAATGAAAAAAAGACCCCAGAGGAGAAGAAGAACGTGGAGAAAAAGAAGAAACAATGCACAGTACTAGTGGAGCTGCTGCAGAAAAACTGCAGGCAGAAGGATAAAATTAACTTCCTCCGCATAGCTTTTCACATCTACAAGGTGACACCAAAACTCTGGATTCTTTCTGTATTTGTTTTCCGGCAGCTTAACTCACTCCAACTAAACACGTTTTATTTTGCTGTCGTCTTTTTTTCAGGTTCCATCTGAGGTGAGTGTCTAACAAAAATAAATGGTGATTGTCATCACATCAATCTCAAATTTGCTTTATGCGGTTTTTCCTCATAGTTTGAGGGTTCTTGTCTGGACCGCAACTTCTTTTTGAAAAATCAGCCTGTGGAGCAATCTGGGGAATACAAGGCTCAAAGGTAAAACAACAACATGAGAAGAAAGGTTTGCTACTTCTTTGAATCCACAAAGTTTGGAGATTATGTGTATACTTAGCTCCTTAAAGGACTGGAACATTACAGGAAATAAAAAACATTTTTTTCTTTACTGTGCTAACTGCATGTTTTAGATTTTATGGTCCTGGATATTGAAAATATTTCAGCTTAATAAATCTAAATAAATTAACTCTACAAAAACCATAATTTAGCATTTCAGCAACTAATGCAACATGTTAAAATGTAAGTACTGATGTTAACTGTGGCAACTGTTAAAGAAAAGCAAATGTCCTAAACCACTGCTTTGGATACAGAATTTATTCTGGCATCTTTATAGTGCAGTTTGACAAACAAAGAAGAACTTTGGGTGTCCTTCAAGAAGTCTGCGGAACTATGACTGAGGTTTTGTTAAAGAGACAGGTTCAGGCCAATAAATACACACACACACACACACAAAGGAAGTCTTTCAAGCTTGGCAGAGCTGCAGAAACTCTATTTTTGCATTTATTTTCATTTTGTCACGTTTTAAATAAATCTATTAATCTTTCCGTTATCTATACCTGTCCAAATCACTATACTTTTCCTGTTAAAGTAATTAGAGGTGGCGAAAGACTTGGGCATTACTGTATAAATAATATATTTAGTCAAAAACTCTGCAGGAACTTATTGATGTCAGTATTAAATAAATAATAACCAATGAGCATAACTGCTAAATGTTTGTCCCACAGAGGTGTGTGGAAGATGCTCTACCTGGATCCAGGTAACTACATAATCGTGGGGTCCAGCGAACAACCCAACCAGCCTGGAGAGTTATTTGTTCGCATTTTCTCCAAGACTGGAAACACGCTGGGGTGAGATGCAGGAAATTTCACCAAATAAATAGTCCTAAAGAGAGGACAAACATCACTAAAGAAAACTGTGTAGCTTTAATAAAGTTTCTACAATCTATGTTTTTTTTTCTTTACAAATGTTCAGTGTCTGATTGCATCTCCTTTAAATTACAAATCATCAGAACTTGCCCACATTTTTTAAAAAAAAAACTATCTCTCTTGTTTTTTAATGACTTTTTTCAATATTAGATGTGTCATGAGTAAAATGCTGTTCTTTTGAAGACTGAGCTGGAAGGCAAAAATGTCCAAATATGTAAGTTTGATGAGCAGAGAAAATAATTAGAGGCTAATTAATGACAGGAAAGCAAGCTTAGAGGGATTGAATAATAACATGTCAACTTAGGTAATCAACTCATTTTCATTTTAGAGGCATATTTTATTCCAAAATGCACAGTCAGCAAATTTATTGTGCTCTCCTGTCATAGATGATCAGTCTTGGATAATCATGTGTATGTTTTCAGAGATGTGGTTATGTGAATAAATCTGCTCAGGCTGAAGTTTTGCAAAGCTTAGCTTGGATCTACATGAGATCAAGGTGTGACTTGTTCTGCACCAACACTATCAGACTGGAATCTGTCCTGACTAAACAGAACATAATAAAAAACACAAATCAAAACAAATATTTAATTAAGTTTTACAAGGAACTATTCAACATCTTTGCTATATTTACAATGCAAAATAATAGGCTGAATGTGCACTCTAGGCAGAGTAGATATGCATAACTCGTGCATGTTAGCCATGACTGGATCTGTTTTAACTTATCTAGAATTATGTGAACACTTACATAACTCCATAACAATTGAATAAACCTTATAAAAGGGTTTAAAAACAACTAAATTCTCTTATACAACTCTTATATCATGCTGTGTTCTTTGTTTTCCAGAACGCAGGACTTTACCTGCTCCTCTGGTTTCCTCACAGTAAGTTTATGGACATTAAACACTAAGAACACAACCAAAAGAACAAGTAAAAGTTTTGTTGTTGTTTTTCCATATTTGTATATTTCAGGTTATGGCCACTCCTGTCTCCCCTGAGGATCAGATGACTGTTCAGAAGACTTTTGATGAGAAAGCTGGCCCAGTAAGAATTATTGCTCTTCTCTATTGAGGGCTTGAGAGTGTATTATAAGTAAATTAATATCTTCTGTCCTGCCAACAGAATGACAGACTGAATGCCAAAGAGATCATGGAGCTGTTTAACTCAGGTTAGAATGTCAAATGAACTATGTTTTCTTTAGCCTATTCTAACTACTTAATAACAGCCAGTTTACCTGTTATAATATTGGATTGTAACACCTATAATGGCCACTAGATGGAAGCAAAGTAACAACACAGTTCAACTTAAGTTAGAACAGCGGTGGCACAGAGGTCAACAGTCTAGACAGAAGCTCATAGCTACAGTCAGCTACACCAATCCCCACCTTCACCTTTCCTAAGTTAAATTTAATTTAAACCATTCTTTTCAGTCCTGCATTGATCTGTGTCTTTCTGTCCTAATCGCAGTTCTTGACAAAGATTACCATCTGCCACTGGAGACGTGCAGGCAGGTCATCTTTGGGGAAGATGTATCCTTTTGTCCTTGTGTGTTTTTCAGTATAACTCATCCTCTAGTCTCCCTGTAGTTAAGTTGATTCCTGGTGGCCTGTATCAACCTTATATGTTTTGCATAAGTCTATATTAGAACTACTTAATAACAGTTATTTACTTTTATTTTACACTTTAGATGCTTTCTGATAATTGTGTTTGGACCCAGTTTCCTCTTCTCAAGTTATTATGCCATCCTGCTGCTATCCTTCTCTCTCAGTCCTCATAACATCATCTCTCCGTCTCCTTTCCTTCTTTCTCTTGAGATGTCCTTAACTCTGTCTGCAGACGAATGGACACTCCACTCTCAACCGTGCTCAAGCAGAAACATTGCTGTCCACTCTGCGCAGTCTGCAGGTGTGTGTGGCTCAATATATGAGCATAAGATGGTAAAAGAAGGAGAGTGGTGTCACTGATGCTGCTTTCCTTTTCAGTCCATCTTTTTACAGTTTGATGAGGATTCTTCCGGGACCATGAGCCCTTTTGAGCTCAGTCTTGCGCTGGAAGCTGTTGGTATGGATGGATTCACACTCAAACGCAAATTGCTGCTGGATACACACTTTTGTTCATTCCTCCATTCCTCTGTTTCACAGGAATGCAGTGTGATAACAAGGTAGTTCAGCTGCTGTCTGAGCGCTTTGCAGCTGGAGAGCTTCAAATGCCTTTCCATGGCTTCGTGTCATGTGTCACCAGGCTGCGCAAGCTTTTTGGTAACACACACACACACAAAAACACCAACAAGTACAGCATTAAAATGAGCATCATCTCTAAAGTGTTTCTGTCGTCAAAATTTTAGCATTCTTCCTCAAACAGTTCTTGAACAGGTTTTACCATGAGGCGGTATCTTGCTGAAAGAGGGCACTGTTATCTCACTGGTGATGTTTGCAACAACGTTTGATTTTTAAGATGTCACTGAGTATCACACAGATCTGCTTAACCCCAGTTATGTCATATTTGCAGTAAGATGTACTTAGCAGCATTATGTAGACATGCATAAATGTTAATTGCACTGATATCAATTAGTTTTAAAAGCATCTTGTAACAGTCTGTGGTTTTACAGCTTTATGCTTCAGTGTTGCCAGTTGTCTTTATCATAAGAAACTCCTGTTGTTTTAGATTTGCTTCTTTCTGTTACAAGATCTGGCAACCTTGGATCTGGCATTTTTTTGTGGATTTCATGTGAACAGGCAACTGTATCATTTTTCATTTTCAATGTTCTTCCATAACACAATTTTGTTAGATGATGGAACAATTCAGATCTGCCAGCTGATAGTTAATGTCATTATTAGGCAATCTGTCATTTTCTCTTCTACTCTTTACAGCGCTATATGAAACAGAAACCAGTCAAGAAGTGAAAGACAGAGGAATCAACTCTGTGAGTATTTGGACAAACATGCTGTGTTATGTGTTCACACTGATTTGAACCTGAACAGGTCCTGACCATCTCTCTGATCTCTTGTTGCTCCTCCACAGTGGCTGCTTCAGTTTCTGACTGTGTGAGTTTGCTGCATCCAAAGCATCTCCACATGGATCAACATGATCATTAATAATACACTACAAGTCTATCTTTGTTTAAAACTGTTTTTACTCACTGTATCTATTTTTATTCTTACTTAATGAAAACATAAAAGTTTCCTTTTGTTGATCATTTCATTATTATGTAATACTATTATAGCACTCCATATAGTAAATAAAATCTAATTCATAATCACAGATGACTCTAAATGCATCCTGTTATATATGTATATATTTATATATATATATATATATATATATATATATATATATAAATATATACATATATATATATATATATATATATATATATAAATACACACACAAGATTTTTAACAAGAAAATCAAACTACAACTTAATGCACATTATACACATATGAAAATTCATAGGCTGTATTATAAATTGTTGGTTTACACACAATGACATGGTGAAACCAGGTTTTTAGTATTTTTGCAAGTTACTGGGCCGAAGACTAAATCATACCATTTACATTAGCATTTACTTTTTTGACACAACTAAGCTCTTGTGCGTCTTTCTTCTAGCATTTGATTATTTTATTGATTGTACAACTTCACAACCTTAACGTCCACATGTCAAACTAAATTCAGTGTACATGTTTAAGAATACAATTTTTAATATTTTTTTTAAAGCCATGCGTATGTATGGTCAAAAAAGAAAGATGTACAAATAAAAGGTTTAATGATTTTAAATTTTGTTCATGAGGAGAGGCAAGTATATTTTTAAAAATAGAGGTGATGGAAGTTAATCACATAAGTTCAGTTATACAAAAAAATAAAAAGATAATAATAATAAATCACTGCAATGCCAACAGTTTACCCATCCAAGAACATATAACATACTCTGGGAAATATCTGGGCACAGACATTTACTCACTGATACACACAGAGTGAGTACTGCCTGCCCCACTGAGGGTGTGAGGGTGATGTCTCAGCTATACGCACCATCTCTATTCTTATCGCGCTGACGCCACGTACAGCGTCAACACACACTCGCCCCCTCCTCCACTACATTCCCTCACTCCCTCCATCCATCCTGCACTCTTTCTCCCCTCCTGTTCTCTCTAGTAACTGTCTGATTCTCACAATCTGCATCCTCCTCCTCCCTGTTACATACTGGCTGCTTCTCTCCCTCACACACAAACACGTAATCACACACAGGTACCTGTTTGTACACACACATCCACAAGCAGCAAATGGCCTTTCTACACATGCAACTATAAATAGCACCTTTACTCACACACCACTTCCTGTTCATCTTAGGTGAGTACACTTAGGTTGCCCTCGGCAACCGTCCATCTACATTGTGAAAGAGAGAGAGGGAGACAAAAGAAACAAAGTGGAGGGAGAGAGAGGAAGGACCTACAGTGAGTAATTCTTATGAGTCTTCTCATAGTCTCGCCTCGACTTCACAGCTACTTGCGTTATTTATTTGTCTTTCTCAAAACCTTGTGCTTTCTTTAATTTGTGTGTCCGTGGTCTGGTATGCCATGTAAAATTAGGTATAGTTTGGCCTAACAAGTATCATGTAGATGCGCTCACTCACCTGTCTATTTCTTTGTTTCAGAAAAATAATTTACTAAATATTAGTAAACAAAAGGTAAAGCTGTGGCTGTTGTCAGTTGTTTTGCAGGTATTTGATTATAAGCCAACATATTGGACAAATTAAAACTGTTGTCATTAATGTCACAGCAGAAATAAATGTATTGAGTTTGGCAAATCAAAGAAAATTTCATTGTTAAACACTCGGCCACACATGAACATTTAAAACAATCACCAATAATCTAAGTTGTTTAAAATCACAAAAATTAGCAGCACTCTCTATACGGTGTACAACTTTCTTGGGGATTTGTTCTGCTCATGATGCAGCCAGTTTGTGAGTACAGTGAAAGAACATTATGGAGTGTTATGCTGGTTGTCACACTGCATGAAACCCAGACAGCTCTAGTGAAAGTTTGTGTTTGTTTGTCAGGTTGTTATCCTAAATTCTTTATCACTGTTGCTGAGCATCCACTGGCTATCTAGTCCAGTAACTATGATGCCAGTTCTCCCAGTTGGCGCTTAGCTCGCTAAAACAGTGATGTGTACTTAGCTTCTCCCAAAATTGATTTATGGTGCTAATCTCCACTAAGTATGCAAACATTATTGTTACGTTGCTTTTTAAATCCACTCAGCATAAATCTGATTCTCTAAACTGGCGTGGCTCCTCCAACATCTTTTTCATTTCAATATTTCTTAGCAGTTTTAAGAAGGCAGCCCAGATTCAGTTAATTTAGGTATTTAGAAGATGCATTTTGGTAATGTTGGAAAAATAAAAAACTAACTAGCTGTTAGGCAATATGGTTGGTTAATTTCAGCCTATTGCATTGTAATACACCCATGCGACACCTTTCCTTGACTCAAGAACTTACTCCCAGGGCTAAGTCTCACAGTGAAAGTGAGACTCACACATTTGACACTTTTCCAACATTCTCATTAAATTAAACAATTTTCTCATGCATTGAAAAACAAATCATTTAATTTACATGTGAGCAAAAAAAAAAGAAAAAAAAAAGAGGAGACTGACGCCATCAGCATTAACAACAAGTATTTTGCCTAGCAAAAGCACAATTTCTCCCTTTCAGCAAAAACACATCTCCCTCTTTCCCTTTACTCTCTAATCCATCAAAGGTAGCTGCTTGCACATGTGCAGTGCTGTCTTTGTGGTTTGTTGTGAGTCTTGAAGACATTCTGTCACTTGTAACTTTCTGGTTGCTTATTATACATGTAAAAAAAAGCTGAATCAGATTATTCTTATAACATATCATATTGAGATTTTGTCTGATGACACTAGGGTCATAAAATCAGGATTTTTCAGCCTAGAGTAACGGTCTCAAAATGTTTAAAACAATGATCATGTGTTAACATGTACTGTTAACGGGGTGCTTTTAGTCACAATTTAGGGCTCTTTTAACTGTCTGACAAAAGAAGGAGAGAAAATTTTGAATGAGAACAGCTTTATAAGAAATTAAGCAGGATGAATATATAGCAAACTATGGCGTAGGAGAGGGGCAAACAAATGTAAATGACTTAGACAAAGTATAATGCAAATGACACAGAGTGATGCATTGATGCCTGCTCTGAACAAATCAACAATGACTAACTGTTCAGCAGTCCAACTCCACAAACCAAAATAAAATAGTTCTGTTTTTTGGCTAATTTTCAGTAGTTATTAATTACTATCTACTAATAGAGAAAGTGCAGTTTGCTTTGCAGCCATCTGTTGGAGCAGCAGCATCAGAGCCAGTGATTAAAAAAATTTGAATAGTTTATGACGAAAGCTGGCTCTGTACTTGGGACTGCTGAGATCAGTGTCCAGAGAAGAATACTGTACAAGGACAGTGATTCATAACCTTCACACAACACAGTGATAAATACAGCTAGGTCCATATGTATTTGGACATGGACACAAATTTTACTTGATGTGTTTACCAAAACATATTCAGTATACAATCATCTGATCAATATGGGCTTAAAGTGCAGACTCTCAACTTTAATTTGAGGGTATTCACATCCAAATGAGAAAAAAGATTTAAGAAATACACCTTTTTGACACGAAGCAACCCTTTTTATTTCAAGGAACCAAAGTATTTGGGCAGTTAACCATTTCATGGGCTTCATTGGCTGTTCCCTTATGCATCCATCATCAATCAAGCAGGTAAAAGGACATTTATATATATATATATATATATATATATATATAATCTTTAAACCAACTCTGAGCAATGAGTTTTAAAGATACAAGCGTGAGTGTGCAAATGTTCTCACATATTTAAACCAATAAACAGATAGAAGTGGAATTTCAGAAATAAACAGGCAGGTATATTGACAGAACAAAACAACAGAGAAGAAGAAAGAATGATTTATGTATCCTAAAACACACAAAGTGACATTGGAAATATAACAACCCAGCATACTGTATTTATAGTATATCAATATAGTATATAATATAAAGTACACTTAAGACACATTATTTGGTCTCATAAAAGTTCACAAAGAAATTATTAGTTACTGGTGTAAATTATCCAAATAAGTTAATTACAAAACACAGATAATAGCATACCAGTTTATTATGTTTATTCTTTTATGTACTTTTTAAGGCATCTTCTGCACCATGCTGTGTTGATGTTGATGTTTTATGTAAAGCACTTAGAACTGTCTTGTCCATTAAAGATGCTGTACAAACTTGTCTTGCTTTGCCTTGTGTTTGTGAGTTTGAAAAATTATGCTTGTGTTCCTTTTTCAGTCTCAGGAAAGAATAAAAGATAATTATTCCAAGATGTTTTATAGTTAAACATTTTAATTTAGCATCTATGAACACAATTTATGTTACTTTTACATTTCTATGATACACTATAATCATGTTATTGGTGAGTTTTTTTTTATTTTAGATGGATCATTTCTATTATTACAACAGCTGTTATTTTATTGTCATGTTCATACAACAACACCAAGTAAGGAGTCAACACTTACTTCTAAATGAGGAGGCAAAAACCACTTTCCAAAAGTTATTTAGATTGTTTATGTACGTGGATATAGAGCAGTGGCTACAGATGACAGGAAATCTCCAATGGTCCTCATATATAGTGGAAAAACAACATAGACTACGTTAGAGGAGCAGCATCTCTGTTGGACCAGTCAGATCAAAATAGAAAGAAACACTTTGCAGCTGATCTGCCAGGATAAAAATGTAAACTGAGAGTCGGCATTTTCTGTGTTGATTCTTCTCTCTTGACAGCAGCTGTGCTCCTTCTTCCACCTGCTCTCCTCCCTTTCTCTCCCCTCCTCCCAGCTGTCCTGTGGGATGTGATGATGCTCTGACAGGCTTGGCGTCTGTTCTTGGAGGTGCTGGTATTTTTGCGCCACAGCGGCGGGGGCTGGTACAGGAATAGTGTCGAAGTTGTAGCGTAAAGTGTGGGGGTGGGATCTGGGGAGGGCTGGGATGGTTTGAGATGTGAGAATTTAAGCCATTGTATAGACAGGAGGGAGACCAGGGAGGATTGCGTAAGTTGGCTCGCTGGCTGTAAATTTAGCCTGCTCGCTCACGCATAAATTTGATGAGCAGTACTATCTCAGTCGTCAGAGCCGCAGTATTTTAGGATGTGTGTGTTTGTGTGTTTGTGTGTTGGCATGGGATGTATTTATTGTGCGTGTTTATTTACACGGTATGAAGACTGAAGGCTGATCATTTGAGATGCAAAGAGCAGCATTTGCATCTACATTATGCACCTCCCGCCTCCCCCCCTCTCTCTGTTCCTCATCCTGTTGTGGCTATTTATCATCTAAATGGCAGATTTTTAGAAACAGTGTTGACCACAAAAATATCACAGTGAGAACGTCTCACTGAAGCTATTTTTTTCACAGCAACTTATTGTTCAGACTTGAAGCAATATGTCTTTCAGGTTAACTTGCACATTTGTAGCCTTTCTATTCTCCACTCAGGGGCCTTTGTTTTGTCTGTTTCTATGTGGAGGCGTTTGTTTGGAGAGTGTGTAAACACTACAAACATCTCCTTTCTCCAAAATTCTAAATCTATGCTTTACTGTTTTCATGGAAATTGTTTTTATATGAGGTGACATGTGACCTGGGAGTGACGTTACATAAAGAATTGAAACCATGAATTTTTGTGATGATATGTGCAAAGAAATTCTAGTTCTTACAGTTATAACAACTGCCATCACATTCAAAGAGAGACAAATTTTAATGAAATAGAAAAATGTCTCCCGTTCAACATTTGATTTACTTTGTGTTCTATTTTGAATAAAATATTGGTTTAAGAAATGTAAAAATCACTGCATTCTGTTTTTATTTACATTTCACACATGCATCTCTACAGTGTATCTCTGGAGATTGAAAATTTAATAAACAGTTCTTAAGTGTTTGCTGCTAAAAACAAAACAAAGATGAACGGAGCGACAGGGGAGTCCAGAGTTTATGGAGCAGATATGTGATGGAGGAATTATGATGCAAGTTGTTGACGATGGTATTAAATGGTCAGCAGCTGATACATTCTGCGGCACATGTTTTAACAATCTGGGTCAGTTTATAATGACTCAAAAGACGACTGTGACTAAAAGAAGGATCAGTTGCTTATTGTACCATGGTTGAGCTGTACACGAGGGACATGTAAGTGTTTTAAAATAAAACTACCAATCAAGTATTTTTGTAGTTTGGCATGTGATCTGGTCTATGTAATGTATGCTCTCATACTACAATGAGGTGCTCTAAGGCTTATTAAGTACAACAGATCTCAAAAGAGGCAGAACCTGATGAAGAGAGGATGGAGTTGTTGCTCACTTAATATCCCTAAAATTATCCATTTGAATAGAGGTATAAATTATAAATTAAAGGAAGAAGAAGTTTCTGTGCTGTATCTCTGTGTAATTTTGGCAACGACTAGTCTCAAACATTTCATTAAGACCTCAGGTCTGCTTATGAAAGTGTCAGCATGTGAAGAAAGGCCATGATAAGTGAGTATAGGACATGCATGGATGGATGGATGGATGGATGGATGGATGGATGGATGGATAGATGGATGTCCCCTTTAATGCAAAGTAATTAAATTGCTGTGTGTCTATATGAGATTATACATGGAAAATTTGTTTCAGGGAAAACCAACACAACACACTACATTATCAGACGTGGGTAGCGTGAAAAATGTAACTACTACATTAGTTAGATACTAAAATGCTGAATACCAGACTGTGTGCATGCAGAACAGAATGCACAAACACAAACAGCAAAGTGCTTTCGTCAGCCATTTACCCTGCGTAACTCAAATGCCCCACAGCAAAAACATTTGAGATTCTGTTCATGGTTTAAATTCCACCACTGTCACTGTTGTGTGTCATGCTAAGCCTGTTTGTATACTTACCATAAACAAATGTGGTTTTAAGCACCTCATAATCATTTACACAGTTTACATAAAAACTGCGGGCTAGTTGATTAATTTGTTCAGTCGTGATCCAGTTATTTACACAGACCTGGGGTCTAATTATCAACATGTTCTTGTGAATGATATGATTACCATAACAAGCTGATTAAACTCAAAAGATTATTACAGTGGTTATGTGTTTTACCTCTAGAAGAATAAGATTAGAACAGAAGACTAGTTTCAAAGAGAGATTGTATTCAAATTATACTATAAACTTTATCATTTAAAAAAACTAAACATATTCCTTGAAAGGTAGAAGTATTCAGAACATTTACACTTGATAATATTACTTTATGGGTAGGAATGCACCAGTTATGTAATTTCAGGCTGATTCCAGTGTTTAAGATAAAAATTTGAAAATTATGATTTTTTTTGTAGTGTTGTTTTTTTTTTCTTTTTTCTTATAAAGCTAGGGAAATGAATAAATGTGCACTATAAGATTTCAAATGAAGTAACTGATAGAAATATATCAAGTTACCAAGTCATTGACTTTTCAGAGTTTACATGGCTAAGCTTTTTTGGGGGTCTGCAAAATTAATTCAAAATTGATTAATGCTGTCTGAGAAAAAAAATAAATTTACACAACAGGACACAGTACATTCAAGATTCAAGATTCAAGATGTTTATTGTCATTATGCATGCATAACAAAATTTTGAGAAGTCTCTCAGCTTAAGCACACATAAATAAGAAATAGAAATACAACAGACACACATAAGTAAAAAATAAAGACGTAAAATATATAAAAGATATAAGAACTTTAACAGCTCTGAGGAAGAAGCTGAATCTGAGTGGCTTTAATGTTCCTGTACCGCTTTCCTGATGGACTGGTGGGGGTCGACTGCAATGTGTCCGGCCCTTTTCTGGGCTCCCTGAGCTGTCCTCACCACATGGGATAAGTTCCTTTTGTCCTGTGCTATGCAGCTGCTATACCACACTGTCAGGATGCTCTCAGTGGTGGCTCTGTAAAAGTTCACAAGCAGCTGAGAAGAGAGTTCTGTCCGCTTCAACTTCCTGAGAAAGAAGAGCTGTTGTTGGGCCTTCGTCAGGTGTGAAGTGTTCACAGTCCAGGAGAGGTCAGAGGAAATGTAGATGCCCAGGAACTAAATGCTGTTCACATTGTTTCCCATGTCAGGGCATCTTCAGGGCCAGTACGTCTGGGAGAATGGTGTTAAAGGCTTAGTACTGCTTGGTATCTCTGTATCTCCTAAGGAGACTGAGGTCTTTTTGGAGTGCAGGGGACACTACTGAGATCCTTTTTTGACTGGTGGCATCAGCCATCTATTATGGTGTGGTCTTCTGGGGCAGCAGCATCTCGACTGCTGACAGGAAGAGACTGAACAAACTGGTTAAGAAGGCCAGCTCTGTCCTGGGATGCTCGATCCGGTGGATGTGATGACGAAGAGGAGAATGATGGCGAAGCTTTCGTCTCTGATGGAGAAAACATCCCACCCAACTCAGGACTTTTTAACAACACTGAGCAGCTCCTTCAGTGACCGACTGCTTCACCCACAGTGTTAAGGAGAGATACAGCAAGTCCTTCCTTCCTGCTGCTGCTGTAAGACTCTACAGTCTGCACTGCTCCCAGTAGCCACACAGCCACAACAGAAAACGAATAATGTACACAGACATGCAACATCAATACTTGTGCAATAATGCAAATTAATTTAGTAAATATGCTTTTATATATAAACTTCTATATAGACTTTTCTGTACAGTTTTTGTTCTTATCTCTGTAATGCTGTTTTTTGCACTGGTTTTACACTATCACCTTTGCTGCTGTAGCACCGAAATTTCTCCACTGTGGGATAAATAAAGGATTAATTTATCTTATCTCATCTTATCTTATCTTATCTTATCTTATCTTATCTTATAAAATCTAATGGGAAACCATGTATAGATTTTTGACTGTTAGTGTAAATATCAAGCACTATAATTGGTTTATGTTATCCTATTTGCCAGTGAGTTGCTCTCAGTCAAAGTGCTTAATATTGGCTTAAACCAGTGCTAAGCTAATAAATCTTTGCTTCTTTAGATATTTGATTACTATTACATGCTAAAAAGATTTTTGGAAACAGCATCTTAACTTGTATCAGTGTAGTCAAGGCTGAACCTTATCTGGAAACCTTGATACACATTACCTCATACTATATAACTGATCGTACATATGGTTGGAGCTGTATGCCACAGTATGTGTCCTCGGATGATCTCGCTGCTGTGTGCAACATGCTGTGACCCAAAATGGGTCGACATGTTGTTGGCTGATGAAGAAAAGAGGCAAAGGGGTTGGTGAATCTGTTCAAGGGATTGTGGCATCAAAGGTTGCCACCATCTGAATGGGTGACAAGGTGGGGTGCACTTGGATACTGCAAAGCAAAGGTGTGTGTTAGATGAAAGCAGCGGGGAAAGGGGTGAGGAGCAGAGGGTGAACAATGTGTGGGCAGAGAAGGCCACTGAGGTGAGTGTGATGACGGGGACATGTGCAGGTTTGTGTCTTCCTGACGTGTTCAGTGTACACAGAGTCCTCTCTTCAGCCCCCATATTCTCTCTCTCTCTCTCTCTCTTGCGCTCTCTCTCTCTCTCTCTCTCTCTCTCTCTCTCTCTCTCTCTCCCTTTATCTTTCTCGCTCTTCACTGGATCCCACTCCCCTCACCAGCTTTATCATTCCCATTTCCTCACCCACTCACTCCCTTTATTCCTACCACTTACTGGTCCCTGAAAAAAATAGGGCAGTCCTTATGTAAGGAAGAGAGAAGACATAGGGAGGGGGACTGTAAGTAGAGGACTGTAAGCAAGAGCTACTGGATAGAAACACGCTTAAAGAGACAAATACTAAGGTGAATAATGAAGGTGACAATCGTACCTCATGCAGGAAGAAGATGTAGATATATTCACTTTAAATATTTTTGCATTTCTTTATAACAAAACAGTATACACACAAAATCCCAATGCAAAGTTCTTTAGCTATTAAACAAAATCCTACAGAAAACATTCTAAGGTGTAAAAACAGAGACGCACATGGTTAATGATCAAATGAATAATGGCTGAAGTCCATTCAGCTGCTTCAGTTTTAGTGCTGTGCAACTGCAGTACATGTAAGTTCACTGTCACACAGTTAAGGTTTACTGAGATTTACATGAACTGAGCAGAGTCATCCGCCCGCCCGCCACTCAGACTTCAAAAATTTTTTAAAAATGCCTAAAAGGTTTTCCTAAAAAACATCTAGTTATAATTAAAACACTGTTGAGTCTCATACATAGTTACTTTACCACCTCTGATCTGTTCCTTGCTCTTCATCGCCCTCTTGCTCTTGTCCATCCCTCTTTCTGGCACTTTGCCTCTGACTGGCAGTGAGCCTGCTGAAAGTAGGCTAGGATTGACGCGCTGCTTCTGTCTGAGTCACAGAGAGCTGGAACACTGAAACCCACTGATTGCATTTAACTTTAGGCATCTGACTCCCATGCAGTGCATGATACAAAAGAGCCATCCACTCCTGTTTCTGCACCTCAGTGCTGACGTTTATGACTGCAATTACATCAATAAAATGAGCATAAAAAAATCTGCTCCATTCCTCTGAGGCTGTGAATATTTGCAAAGATGATTTTTTTAACATTGCAATTTCCCTGTGGGATTAATAAAGTTATTTTTAATTTAATTTCATTTATATAATGTCATTTTGAGAGATTTCCAATCTACAGGACAAAAATAAGTTTTATTTCTTCAATCAAACAAAATAATGAGGGGCTAAGATAAAAATATAGTATTTGATCATAATTATCTGCCATGCTACAATAACCTCCATCATACAAAGCTGTCAAGCATTTTAATAATGAGTGCTTCACCATAAAATAACATCCAGAGTCTATTAAAAAGAGGTCAAGCATCCCATAGTTAACCATAGCTTTACTTGCCTGTTTAACACAAAAATGTATAAAAGGCCTGATTTCACTTTGCAGGATAAAATAACATGACGCATGAACAAGAGTCTGCAACAGAGCCTATGACGCATGAACATTATCCTCTCCACATATCACTCAAAGTTTTTGCTATGTGTGTGCCATGTGGGTTTAGGTAAGTACACAAAGTTGTTATTGAACTACACCGCCAGTCATGAGAAGCACGTGTAAACATTACTAATGTAAACAAGACTAAATTAACTCACAGTGGTGATGTAAGAGGAACAAAAGTATAAGATCTTAAGTGATCAGAGCTAACTTAAGGCAAAAATAAAAATAAAAAAAAAAAGTCATCATGTTGAAGTGAGGTTAAATCTAATGGTGAAATCTCACCTAACAAATCTGGGCTGGGAGATAGCTAATATATTATTGCAGATCAGGTTTGTTCTGGTGCTTCTTGCAGACGCCCAATCAAACCTGGACACATGGAGTTAGGAAGAAAACCTAGGAGCTCATTTTTTTTTCTCCACAAGGACTTCCTGTAAAGTTTTTATAGAGGCAGGCTATTTATCCTGCTGAGAGGTTGTTGTTGCCATGTGTTCAGTCTGTAAGTCTGTCAATTTGTGAAAAAGTCTTAGCTTCTCTCTCAAGCTTAAGCAGAGGCACTTCTAAACGCTCTTATTAAGTTTAGAATCGACTACTGTAATGCTCTACTTTCTGGTCTAGAAACTTGCCTCCTTGGAGCTGCTCCAGAACGCAGCTGCATTCTGACTCAGACCAAAAAGAGAGTGCATATTACACCAGTTTTAAAGTCTACATTGGCTTCTTGTCGGTTTTAGAATAGGTCTTGTGGGTGTGGGTGTGTGTGTGTGAGAGAGAGAGCGAGAGAGAGAGCGAGAGAGAGAGAGAGAGAGAGAGAGAGAGAGAGAGAGAGAGAGAGAGAGAGAGAGAGAGAGAGAGAGAGAGAGAAAGAGACTGACAAAGACACTTTTGGCTTTTTTCTTTTTCTGTTATTACTGTAAAGCACTGTGAATTGCAAAACTGTATTAAAAGTGCTATGAAGTCTAATTGATTGATTGATTGATGTCCAAAGATTTGTCGTAAACATTATATGCCGGACGCAACATGTTACTGAAGTCCTGAAAACATAATGCCTCTGGCCCTGGCTGTTTCTGATGTTGAGACATACCAAAAGCAAATTCTACCTGACACAAATCAAACACAACCAGATTACATTTGTTTAAACAAAATTATAAATACTACAGATAATTTGCTAGATTACCAGTACTATTTACTTTTGATTTAAAAAGGGGCATTTTCAGAACTCCGTCATGGTTGATGGTGCAGCTACAAACCCCAGTCAACTGTATAACATAAAATTAAAAACTGCACTCTTTGTGGGGAGTGAACAGTAAAAATACGAACATCCCATTTTCATTACGTGCTGATGGAATAAAGAGAACAAGGGGAAGCTGAGGTACTTTCTTTTATTTCCAAAAGAACAGTAAATTGTGTGACCTCAAAATGGTCTTTGTATCCCATGCATTGTGTTGAAACAGTTCTAAAACTGCCAATGATCATAATTTCCTCAAAATCACTACTTATTGTAGACATTTAACATCCATCTCACTTAAAATTCTGGTTCCCTTCACAACTAAAAAGTAAAAACTGGATCACAACTAAAATCATTTAGTTTAAAAAAAAGACAGAAGGGAGAAATATGCTGCCTGATAGATATAAAAGGTGTCTCACGTTTAAAAGTTCATGGCATCTTAACTGGAAAATTAACAAAGGAAGGGCTCCACATTTTTAATCTAACCTCAGGTATTTGAGTTAATACAGTATACACAGGCCATGTTTGCGTATGTGCAGACAGACACATCTATTTAATTCTGCCAAGAAAGAATTTAGCTTGGATTTAGTTGAGGGTTGATGTCTTATTGCACTGCTACAGAGGCAGATGTGAACAGATGACACACACACCTTCAACAAATCACATAATACGTTTCAGGAAAACTGATTATAAAATGGATCTAAAATACAACTTCAGTGCAGCTTTTGCATAAACAGTTTAACTCTCAGTTTCACTTTTGTAGTGCTGAGTTGGCTCTGACTAAGTACAGCAAATGTTGTGGGAAACTGTTGAATCACTAAGAAAAACTATAGCACTACTAGCAGGTATTAGACATGTTGGTTGGCTAGAAGAGAAGAGCGATCAAATTTCTTTTAGTTAGGTGGAGACAGCCTGTGAGAGTTATGCAATGCTTTCAGGATATGTAACCAGTAGGGTGTAAACAACACCACTCTCAAGTGGGACAGGCCAAGTCGTTGCTTGGTAACCAGTATTTTGGGCCAGAGCAAGCAAACAGGCCCGCCTTCCAAGAGGAAACAGGGGTTGGCCTCATGAGCACAGTGCAAGCTAGTGGCTTCTCGTAAATATGCTAAGAGACAGGGGCAAGCAAAACAAAGCACATCAGGGGCATCCCATAACACTGCTTACAGATTTTTTTTTTCTTCTATTTTTTAGCCTGGTTTGACTGGGGTCTAGACCACAACGAAATGTAAACAAATAAACCCTCCATGAGCAATTCTTGAGGGAGAATTGCAGACTATACTCCACATTACATGTAGTCATGACATGACATATATTCCACTCACCATGCTTAACAGAAACTCACTGTTATCTGTATGAAGATGTTGTCTGCAAACAAAGGGATTTTAAAGGTTTTTAAATATAGATTAATTACCTATGGCATTTGAGTGTTATACTATTAAACATAGTTTATTTTTTATTGTAGTTCTTATATTCAAAGACATCTTTGAATATATGCAGTGGAAATTAACTTCAGTTAGACTATAACGATCACTACAAATAATTTACTGGTCTTAAGCCGACATTTAAAAAAAAAAGGAAAAGACTTTAAGTCTAAAAAGTAAAAATGCTACTTATATTAGATTAATTGTATGCAATGACGAGATTGTTCTCTTCCTGTAATTTGCTTATTCGTCAACCAAAACAGTACGACTACTACTCGTGAGTGTTGCTCGCTGCAAAGCACAGTATATTCGTAGTTTACTACAACAAAATACGAAATAAATTCAAACTTTCCCTGGTACCGCTCGATGTTACACAGCGCACAGAACTGTCGCTAATGGTTAAAACAGCGTCAAAACAATAACAATCGGTGCTAAATAAGCTCCAGTCTGCTACTGGTGTCTGTAGAGAAAGAATCCGGAAGCCATGTTGTGTGCTTCTGCCTAGAACTGGTTACCACAGCAACCGGTTGCTAAGCGGCATAACAAAAAAAGACCCAAATTTATACGTCCTTGCGTCAGAGGCAACGGCGTATCCATGGCAACGGAACGCTATATACACACACACATGCAGCAAAGTCGTGGATAGCACATGGTCCCTGCCATTTGTTTTAACACAAACCTTTCTCTTTTTAATTACTAAATATTGTTTTTTTTATTTTTAACGATATTAAGAGGGATAAGTACATTTTTGCCCTTATGAAGTCTATCGTGAGACATAATTAAATAGACATAATATAAGCACAATACTTAAACTAAAATAGCAATATTCCACTGTTATCGCTATGATTTCGTGCCATCGCCTCGTTAAATTCCGATATTGTCGTTTACTGTTGTTACTTTGCCATGAAAATGGGTTGTTGGTGTGCGTTATCAGCTATTCACCTTAATGATTCTCCATCATGGGCAACTTACATCGATGGAGTTAGTCATCCCGGGTAAACAGCACAGCACCGGTAACGGCAGCCCGGATGGGACACAACGTCCTCCGTAAGTCCTCGTCTCTGACGTTGTTGCGACTCTGACTAATAACTTGTTATACCCATCTCTTCCCTTTTTGCTCACGCCTGTTCACACATCAGTTGAAGCCGTACTCCTTTCACAGCAGCATGTCCGCCCCATGACATTGTTTGACATCACAACCAAAACGTAGGCCTTGTATTTAAAAATTTTCATTCATAAATTTCCGCCCCGTTTTCCCGCATTTAGACTGTGGAGCAACTCCCCAAGCAGAGCCAACCTCCCACCTGCCACTTTCCCACTGCTGTCCGCATGTAGGCTTTGATAATGAATCACTTTCTGCTCGTTCAGGGTATGTCTGCAACGACAGGCGCCGATTTCCGTCACTGCTGCCCACTGTCCAAACTGCTGTTTAAGTTTTGTGGGAAGAAAGGGATGCAAATGAGACTGTTGTTGATGTTCTGAATCTTGCCTACACTAAAATCCTTAAAATATTAGGCTGTTACACTGTGTTCTATAGCCTATATTAGAAGGTAGACTATTTCTCAACTTGAGGTTAATAGTGGAATAGTACCCGACTTCAAGTTCAGGGCATGTTCGTGCTCAGATGAAAAGGAGGCTTTCCTAGTCATTAGTCGCTAAGCTCACAGACTCAGAGGAGTCCCGAGGGCGTGTCCTGAGAAACTTTTCAGCAGGATTTCCCCTGCATGCCGGGATTCCACCCAGGAGTTCTGGCATACATAAACCATTGACTATCCTCTGTTTCCCACGGTATATATTGTGGTCTGTGTGATATTTAGATCAACCAGTATAATAACTATCAAATATTTTGTATCTACTCCCGAAAAGACTTCAATGAAATACATAAAGAGAATTGCTAATATCAGGTACACTGACGCAACAACCGTCTCCAAGATAGGACGGATATAAAAGGAATATCGTCTTATGTAGCCATGACCTCAAAATGTTCCAATGCCAGATGCATGTAAAGTCTAAAGTAGATACTTTCCATATTTATCGCTCTTAAGTTTCTTAAAATTTCCTTTCTGACATTGTCAGACGGCGAGAAATATCTCGTGCCTGTGATATTTAAAAAAAACAGTCTATTATTATCCACCGGCGAGGTAAGCTTCTGGTCCCTTTCAGTGGGAGAGGGAATCCCTCAACGTCACCAAGGATACCAAACACAACATTAAGCACAAATATGGGCATGTACGTCAGCGGAACTCCAGAGGCGGGACTTCAATGATAGAAATGCCCTGGTTGTACTCGATGAGATGGCTTCATTCATAAGACAAGACCTGCTACCGTGTACCGTTGCCTTTTACTAGCTTGCGTTCTCCGGCGTTCCGTTAACGGACTAAATGGATCTATAAACGCACATTTGAAAAGCGGATAAGGAAGATCAGTCTACTCAGGATTTACAGCAAAACGAGAGGACCTCTTCAGGAACTAAACTGGAACACTTCACCCCTAAACGCGGGGAACTGGATTAAGCTTCTTCATGCAACTTTTTTGGAAGGAAACCAAGACCATTTCACCGGGAAATAATAAAAAGATCGGAAACGGTAAGTCAATATTAACTTTAGGTTCAAATACAACAAGCTACATTATACAGCGTGTTGTGCTTGAAAGAAATGTTTCCTTCTCCAAAAGTCACCGCTGTAAAAGTAGGCAAAACATCTGTCTACTAGAAGATGGTTTACATGTTTCTCAATTGATGCTGGTTTCACGTAATAAATACTTTTAAAATAAACAATTTATTGTACTCTGTTTGCTGGAGTCTTCAGCGATCATTTAATCAGCGAAGACAGTTTGCATCGCTACGACGTTATGCATATTTTAACCTAAAATGGGGAGTCAGAGAGAAAATAAACATAAAAAACTGCCTATCAGTGCAACCCTTTGATTTTGGTTAATTTACCTGCCCATAACAATAGTCATTTCCCCCAGCTACATCTTTTTTAATAACCTGCTTTTGTGTGTGCCGCTGCTCTGCTGCTGCAGGTGACAGCACGCGCTCTCTGGTAACTGCAGGTGTCGCGTTCCCTCTCGGTCCCTGCGGGGAGATGTACCAAGGGTTTCCCGGTGAGCCTGACAGCGGATCCCTTGGAAGCTCGTCTCCATCCATAGAGTCCCAGTATCTATCCTCCGTGGACTCCTTTGGGAGCCCGCCCACCACCAGTGCTCCACAGGTAAGTTTAAATAAACAAACAAATAAATAAATAAATATGATTATTTTAAGATAGGAAACGATGCATCAAACCCACGTTAGTTCCAGTCTGACAAAAATTAACATGGATCAAAGACTATGGCTAATTAAAGTCATACTGTTTGCATAGGCTGCAACAGGTTTGGCAGGTTAAACTGTTCTTATAGCAGGCTACATCAGTTTACAGTTCGAACTTTTGCTAATTCGTTCATTTAACTGAATGTGCAACCTACTTAGATCTTAACGGGGAAAGTGATTTTATAAAAAAATCGGTTTCAAAGAATTGTTTTTGTTTTCCCAAAGTTCACCCCTTATTAAGCTATACGCTTTATTAAGCTATAGAAATAGGTTAGGCTATATTAAGCTATGGAAACAGTCTAATAATAATGCTAATAGAAGTTGTGGGATTCTAACTGAATGATATCAGAACTGCATAACAAACAGGCTAGATTACAAAACATTACAGCGTTCATTTTACAATAGGATTATTTTTATCAGACCCTAATGTCGATATACAAAACGAGTATTCCGGTGTATTCTTTCAACTAGACAATGATAGTTTCAGAGGACATTTAAATTTACCAGTGATCTGTTCCTTGTGGAACCGCCGGCGGTGGCTTTCACAACGTGCTACATGTACGGCACGCCGCAGCGCGGAAGACAGAGTCCTGGAACTCTACGACGTAAGCGCTGAAGCCCCGCCTCTCCCCACTAACCGTTTCTCTCCTTCCACACTCCGCGCTCCTCTCATAGGCCGCGCCGTGACGTAAATGCATGTTCTATTTTGGAATGCTACGTCGCGTTGCCAAGGGGAACACCGGGGGTGTGACGGGGGAGGAGGAAGAAGGAGGGGAATGCGCTCTGAGAGAAAAGCGATTGGTCGAATCAGCCGCTTTTAGACGCCTGTCCCAATGTCTTCACACTCTTTTAGATGAATATTTATCTCCGTCGGTACTCCTCCATGGGTCTAAAAGAAACCAAAAAGGGCAAGGGATGGAGCTGAACCTTCCATGGACATTTTTAGACGCATTTATGAACAAATAGAAAACGTGTGAGTGTGACACAGCAACAAATGCAGACTAAAAAGTATCAAACCTAAGATTAAAATCCACTTTACAATCCCCCACCCCAGCTCTACTCCAATTGTAATTTATCAGTAGCCTATCTTCTTTATGCAAGTAAAAAAAAAAAAAAAAAAAAAAAGACTTTTTTTCCCACACATTTTGCCTTTTTAAAGTTGTTCTTGTAATTTATGTATGTGACTTTTTGGCACATACTTGGTAAGTTTTTTTTATATAGTTACACAAAACATTTGTTTTTTTAAATATCTCTGTATAATTTCAGGCTTTCTGTTAACATTGCAGCTTCACTTAGGATATCAGTACTGGCTTTAGTAATAACAGACCCTAAAAGGCTGCACCTATCTACAGAAATAAGGTTTACCCTCTATGATTGGGATGATTAACTACATAGTTGTAAATATGAGAAATCACTTATACAAGCCTCTTTGTGTTGTAAGTTCTAATATAAATGTAAATAGCTTCATGTTCTGTGAAGTTTAACTGTTTATATCTCCTGGTCAGGAGTGTGTGTCAGCAGGCACTGGCTTGAGCATTGTTGGCAGTGGGCCTGGGACAAGTGTTGGTGGGGAAATGCCTGGTTCATTCGTTCCCACTGTCACTGCCATAACCACCAGTCAAGACCTGCAGTGGATGGTACAACCAACTTTAATCTCCTCCCAGGCCTCTGGACAGAGTGGCTCCACTGGCACAACAACCATGACCCAGCCAGTGTCACTGGTAGACCCATATGACATGCCAGGTCCCAGTTATTCTTCAGGGTCTGGATTCACTCCTCCAAGTTCTGATACTCCTGGGCCAGCACCAGGCCCCATCCGTCAGTCCAGACCCCGTAGCCGCCGTACACGAGACGAGTCTGTGAGTGACGATGGAGATGTTGGTGTGTTAGTAAGTTTGTGTGCTTGAGCGGTTTGCCTGTTGACCCCACAGTGCATCTTACATGTGCATTGTGGAAGCCAAAACAAGTCTTGTGCACTTTGAGGGTAAAATTACATTCAGCAGTATGGGTAATATAACTTTAAATAAAAATATAACTAATATGGGGTGATAGATTTTTCTTTTAGCCCCCCCCAAAAAAGGGACAGATTGTCCCTCAAGACGGAGAAAGTGCAAAGACCTTTACTGTCTATGTCATCATTTTTACATCCTCTGCATGGATAATATGGTTATATTTTGAAAAGTAAAACAAAACCTTTCTACTAAACAATGTTTTTATTCATTATAGTTGACACCAGAGGAGGAGGAAAAGAGGCGTGTTAGACGAGAGAGAAATAAGTTGGCTGCTGCCAAATGCAGAAACCGCAGACGGGAACTTACAGACAGACTGCAGTCGGTGAGTTTTGCCCTGTTTTCGCTGCCAGAATGAGCAATGATTATAAGTGTATACATTATATAACCTTCCATTGCATTATGGAGTATGTTAATAACTGTCTGCATTTGTGTATAGCAGTTATGGTTTTAAAAAGAGATTATTGTACCTATGGTATTTATAGTTTAATTAAGCAGCTCCTCTGTGAGGTAATAGGTAAGATGATACCTACAGAGAAAGAAAGCATTTTTACAGGGTGGATACATGCTCCAATAAAAACACCTAAGTATAATTTAGCTACCACTTCTAACCTCTAATCTCTCTTTTTCCCATCCTCTCCTACACTTCATCCCTCTCTCTTGTTCCTCTCTCTCCCTCCACATTTTTCTGTCATTCTCTGTAACCACTCGCAGGAGACTGACATACTGGAGGAGGAGAAGGCAGAGCTGGAGGCTGAGATCTCAGAGCTGCAGAAGGAGAAAGAACGCCTGGAATTTGTGCTGGTGGCCCACCAGCCCAACTGCAAGATTCCGTACCAGGACCAGCCTCAGCAGGGCTCAGGACAGCTCCCTCCAGTGCAGTCCCAGCTCCCTTCCCAGACCTTACAGCCTCCTGTCTCCATTGTGGGCTTAACTGTGAAGGAGGATTCTTTCTATCTGCCTCCTGCCTACACAGCCCATCTGGCCTCCACACAGCCTCAACCTCCGGTTCAGCAGCAGCAGCAAGTCCAGCAGCAGCCTCAGCCAGGAATAATGCAGGAGGTAGAGTTTTCTAGTTCTTTCTATGGCTCAAGTGAGCTGGCACCGGGGGGGCCATGCCTTATGGCCAGTGACAGTGGTGGTGGTGTTAACCATGACGATGCGGCTATTGGCAGCTACAACACCTCATACACATCTTCATTTGTGTTCACCTACCCAGAGGGAGCCTGCGGGGTCAGTGCCAACCAGCGGAACAGCAGTAGCGAGCAGTCATCTGATTCCCTGAACTCGCCATCGCTGCTGGCGCTCTGATTGACCGACAGAAACATACATGTACACATCCTAACATGCACACACATGATATTGCTGGAAGTAAAAGCTGCGACAAGTACATGCACAGTACCAATCAGTCTCACTTATTGAGGAAAAAAGAAAACAACCAATCATTTGAACCGGATTGGGTTAAAGAAAGCACCTTCTGAAATTCATTCCAAATAAGAGCCATAGAAAGAGTTGCACATTTGATTTAAGCCTTAACATTAAGCTGAAATGCTGAATAAATGATTGTTTTGCATTGAGCAGAAAACTTGCAACAGGTAATGCTAAGTGAATAAAAACTTAGTGAAACAAGTCAATATTGGCAACCATAAAATGCTCTGAATTAATAGATTAATTCACAATGAATTCTTTAATTCCAATACTCTAAAGGAGTAAAATACAACATGCTCATGTTACACCACATCAAGCACCAATGCCCCCACTTTGTTCCCTCTGTCGGTTGCCCCTCCGCTAGTGCTCTTGCTGTCATTCTTTTCCATCATGTTTTTCCCTCTTCCTCCTGTTGAATGTATTGTGCATATCTGGCATAGGGAAGGAGGACAATTTTTCAGGGTTTTTTCTTATGGGAGACAGACTGCTGATCTCTTCATCTCTTCATCTGCTCAGCTTCTCTCTGCTTCTTCATTCGCTGCTTGGACTTGGCAAGATGAGGATCTGAGTATTGCAACCTCCTCTGAATCTTGTGCTTTCTCCTCTCATTTTTGGAAAATTTCTGCCGTCTGCCTACCTGTCATGCAACCCATCTCTACCCATCTCTGTTTTCTCCTCTTCTGTCTCTATGTTTCTCCCTCCCTTTGAAGTCTTCAACCCCTGAGAGCCCGAAGACCCCTTCCAGCCCTTGGGACCTTGAGTGAAAGCCGGCGCAACTAACATGCCCTTTTGCACCCTGTTACTCAAGGATTTGGATCAAGCTTACCCAAAAGGAAGAACATTTTCTTGGAGCTCATTGCTCAGATCCTTAAAGTGAACAGCAGCAACAATTTTGACATATACACAAACGCATATCTGAAGAATACAAAATGCCAGATGCCACTGTATTCTGCTGAGCCATTTTTCCATATTCACACGATAAAATTTATACACACTTTTTGTGAGGCTGGAGATAAATTAAGAAGAAACTGAGGAAGGAAGTGCAGATAAAGACAAACTAACTGATTCTAGGCACAAGATGGAGCTCATCTTTGCCATCCATCTATCCATCCATCCATCGAAGCTAAAAGAATACAAGAGGCAAACACTAGGAAAAAAAAAAAAAAAGACAGTAAAAACATTTCTGGTTTTGCCAATAGCTTTGAAGGTGACCTCAGACGAACACCTTAATATCACAAAGCCTCATCACCCAGGGCCTGCAAGAATATATTCTTGCCATTGCGCTCAAGTCTCTGAATTGAAGTTACAGACATTTTGTTGCTGCACGCCAGCTCAGATTTTTGCTCAGAATCTACCAGATGTGAATTGATGCCTTTATTTAGAGGAGGGACTATATTTTTTTAGATATTGGGATCCAGACAACCTCTAAACATTGGGCTCAGTGGTCTCTGCGCCTCCCCTGTTCTCTGAGCAGAGTTGAGGCAGGGGTGGTGCATTTATTGTGAATGTGTCTACTCTGAGGCACCTGGCCCATTTATTTCTTGCTTTATTGAGGTTGATATGGGATGCGAGCACAAAGCAAGACCTGGAATTAAAGGGGGGAATGTGCGGGCTGATGTTGTGGAGTGAGCGTCTTTTCTTCGCCTGTGAATTTGTAAAACTTGTTTTTCTTGTATGTTTGAGTGAGAACTGTTATATATTTTAATGTTTGTTTGTGTGATTCATTGTTTTGCACCCCTGCTTCCCTTGTATTTTTGCCATTTCTTGTTTGTTTTGTTAATTTTGTTACTTTAATAGACATTTTTCATAACTGTTACTATTATTATGACATTGTAACTATTGTTTTATTATCTTATTGTATTTTCATTTGGCAACTTTGGAGGCATGCTGTGCACTACAAAAAAAAAAAAAAAAAAAGAATCAACTAAAGAGTTTAATTATACATCTTTATACATATACATCAAAACAGGTAACATGTATATGTATTGGTGTATTACCATGATTGTAAAGTATGAATGTCTGCAGATATAAATAGGATATTTTTGTCAATGAAGAACAAGGTCAAATGTTAAAATGAATATTTTTCTAAAGGAACAGAAAAAAAGACTATAATGAATTTCAAATACTGCCCAGTCCCTGAACATGAAGCACGATGTCACTGCCTCTGTCAATGTGTATTTATGTTTTATAAACAATATAAAGCACTATCCAAGTTACATTTAATGTATGTTTATAATAATGATGTTAGAAGGTTGTGGTAATGCCGTTGTTTTGTTTGTTTTTTCTCAGTGAGGTCTGTCCAAAGCTACTGACACCTTAATGCCACTTAGAGTATAGCATTGTGCAAAGAAATAATAATAATAACATTGTGATTGAATGTTATTAGACATATTATGTGACCTGCCAAGCCTCATTCTAAGAACAAGGTTTCATACCCAGTGTGCATTTCTGTCCAGTATAAACATATCACTTAACATATTTACAGATATGTGTGATAAAGGATAATCAACATCTTAGCTTTGATTTATTTACATTGCTGTGTTAAAGTTAATGCATTCTTGTACTCAAGAAAAGGAAAAAAAAAGTATTGTGAATGTATTTGCTGGATTTAAAAAAAAAAAACTTTATTTTCATCAAATAAAAAATGTTTATTCCAAGCAGTGGATAAATTAATGTATGAATGTTTTTAATGTGGCTCTTGGTGGTCAGAAAATGGGCAGACCTCATTATTTCAATGTTGAATAAGGACTGTGTTTGTATAGCTGTTGAAGATGCCTTTTGACTTCCTTCAAATGCAAATGTGATGAAAATATGTTCTGGCGTCAGAATAAGCATAAAACATATTCAATAGTTCTCATGTATATAGGTTTTGTGGTGCTACTTATATGGGACTATAATGATGAGGCAGTAACACATTGAATGGTGGAAGGTAACACATTGCTATTACTGAGGCTCCGGGTGAGTGAGAACACAGCTCATCTTAGCAGGATGTTTTATTCTGACTGGATGCCAATAACAGGGAATTCCCAGCAGCAGAAGCTTTGATAGCTCAGTACGCACTTTGTTCTTTCACCAAAGTTTAATATAACTGCCTGCTACTTCTTTAAGCGTGAAAAACTGATCTCAGAAGGCCCTTGTACTGTCCCTGCACTCCTCACTGATGCCCCTAAATACCACACAGTTTTTCATCTGATTCTTTCTTTAAATTGTTTAAATTTCCTTTAAAGAATTGTAAGGTCCACAGACAGCTTACAAATGGATGGTAAATGAAGAAAGAAAGAAAAATATAGAGCTAATGGTTATAAGCGAGGAAACCTGCCTGCATCTACCTGTACTGTACAATGGTGATGATAACATTAACTGAACAAGTGCTTTCCTATTTTTCTATGATGAGGTAAATGTTGCTGTGTTTCTATTTTTTCCACAATTCCCACATGCGCGCTGGTTTCATATTATCCCTGTAATTAACTGCAATACTTGTAATCCTCTTGGATGAACATAATGTAGCATATCCTGCAGTGATCAGACTGACTGCTACTATATGTCAAGTGTGATGATGTATTGCTTTACTTCTCAACTTTTGTTACAGTATTAAAATGTTATCCAGAATATTTAAAGTAAGATTTATTTTGAGACAATCGTCATGGAAAAAAAAATGAAAAAGCATGTTTTCTGCATTTATTGATGCATAGAGACTAGCATATTGATGCATAGCATTCCTCTTTGAAGAAGCTTTTATTAGGGTCCATTTGATTCCTTTTTCTTTTCTTCTTTTTTTAAAGATTGACCTTTTTTTCTGTGAGCATTAAGTCATTTCTGGATCTTATGAAAATATGATAGATGTGAAACTTATGGATTACATAAATGAAATGCCAAAAGAAATTAAAAATAAAGATATTATTTAGGTGGCTGGACAAATGCATAGCATGGTTATGAGGGTCCTTTGATATTTGTGCAGACATGTTTCTGCACATCACTGTAAAGTAATGGTGTCTTATTTTATAATCTTGTTTCTACTCTTGAAGAGGACCAAAATGTATAACATTTTTGCAACCCCTTCACTCTGATTCTCTGTGGCCATATTTTAGCCTCCCGTTTTTGTTATCCTAAAATGTTTACAATATGAAGTTTTTATTTTCAGTTTGTAGACTGTAAAAGCAGGGTGACCTGTCTCCTTAATGATGGTTTGACCAAATGCCATTTATTTTCAAATTGTGAAGAATTACATAATAAAGATCATATTATAAGATAAATGTGACTTGATAAATGTGTCAGTGAGCTCTTTGGACAATTCTAACGTCTGACTTTTTAAAGGTATCTAAACAAAAGTCATTCACCTACTTTGTTGCTTGACTTGAGGCTGCATAAAAGTAAGCAAAGACTTGTAAGTGATTGTGTTTTTACATTTAACTTCAATTTTGTGATCTTTTAGCATAACAATTACTTTAATTCTAGTGTTCAAAAAGTATTTAACCTCTCATATAGTATATTTTAGCAATGCAGAACAAGACAGAGAGAAACACAAGATGCAGTGTAAACTAAATTAAATGGAATTCCTTTAACTTCGGCAGTCTCCATCATTCCTTCTCTCACTCCTTTAGTAAAACTGGACTCAGTAATTGCTTCGAACTCTTCTTTTCTGCTGCAAAAGGCTGTAAAACATACATGTTGTCATGATTTATAAATTCTAGCTTTAGTTCTTGGTTTTCTCTTCGAGTCTGTTAGTCGTTTTATTTTGTTGAGTCCACCCCCTTGTATTACCTATTATCTTTATTTCCTGTTCAATACACACCTGGACTTAATTTGCTGATTATGCCACCTGCTCCTGGTCTTGTCATTAACTACTATACTCCTTGGTTTCTGTTGTTCCTTGCCACATCCTTAAAATAGTTTTCACATGGTATTTTCTTGTCCTTCCAATTTTTTTCATCAGCTTTCCTGAGTCTGTTTGGTTTATTTGATTAGTTTGGCTATTTTATGTACTGGTCTACCCTGCTGTGGCAGTGCCCTTTGTTTCAATAAATATAATTTCCTACGTCTGTTTGTCTTTTCCCGCTTCTCCTTGCATGATCGTTCTTTCTTCACGCACCCCGATACAGATCAAACAGGAAAATTTTGGGTTTACTGACATTACCATTGTCAAAATTACTCTTAATATCAAATCACACATACAAGCATGAATGCTTCAGTTTGCCATCAACCAGCCTGACAAAATTTTGGTTAGACATGTTGTCACTTCTCTTGACAAAACCTTTCTAATTTGTTTCCTGGCAAGGATTTTTTTTAAAAAAATTTAAATGTTGTATATTGCGGGCAGAGCCAAGTACTTGGCCGTGGAAAAGCCAGTCAAAAAAGCGTAATATCGCTATCATTTCCACAGCATGTTTTGTATTGGCTCACTGGCCTGTTAGAAAACCAAATTGTCATTGTTTCACCTTTCTGACCGATGCTTTATTATCCGCATGGATTCTGAGCTCGACTAATCCACCTTGTTATTCCATCAGATTTGTGGAGTTAATCAATTACATTACCCCGCAGCATGCAATAACCACCTTGATTAACAGGGATGGGAACAGTGCCCTTTGGGCTGAATGCATCACTCACATCTATTGATCCAAATATGTCTCAAGTCACTGTGCTCAAACGGCTCAAACTCTGTCTCATCCCATTAAACTTTCCCCTAGTCTCTCTCTCTCTCTCTCTCTCTCTCTCCCTGACTCTCTGAGCAGTAATGTATACAGTACGCTTGTGGTCGTAGTCATGAGCTTGTCACAAATGTTTGGTGTTGATTCGCAGTCTCTGCCGCCATCTAATGTCCACGTGTAAAATTCGAAAACGTTGTTTTATAGTTGCCTTTGCCGGATGTTGCGTAACAGAAGAAGCGCGAGTTTTCCGGATGCGTCTGACGTCACCATGCGTTTGTTGTAAACATGGCGTCTGTGACAACAGGTGAGAGCATAAAGGCCCGGCCGGCAACCATAACTTTAGCCCACAATTAAAAATATTGATAGTCATCTGTGAGAAATTATTGATATAGCAGTTATTAACATTATCTTAACTATTTAAGCGGATGTCGTTTATAGAAGGTAACCTAAAATGAATTAGCTCATTGTAATTAAGAGCTAAAGCTAACGCTAGGTCAATGCTAAAGTGAACGGTTTTTCATATTGGGCTTTTGTGCGTTCATTGAATATGTAATTTTATAATTAATTACAAAACAGAAGACAGAATTATGCGCTGAGTCGTTGGTCTGTTAATTTTGTGTCAAAATGGTGATCTCCTAGGCTTATGCTAACGTTAGCCACCCAGATTTTCACGCCTGATTGTCAGTATGGTTTAACTCCTTTTTTTCTTTATAGGACCTACTGGTCTGTCATTTCTGGTTGTAACATGTTCAGATGCTCGAGTGTCAAATGAGAGTTTAGCCTCCGTCTCAGTGTGGCTGACTTAATCAGTAACAGTCAGAGCTTGTTAGACAGGGCATTGTTGTGGCAGCTGTTGTGCTTCCTTCATTTTCTATGTGTAACTCCAGCCACAAGACGTTTCATAATTGGTGATATAAATAACCTCCAGCTGCCTCTGGTCAACACGTGTTAGTCTTCAGCATACTACTGTCCACTCAGGTTTACATCTCCCACTGGAGTTTGCAGTCAGGTTCCTCTCCCGCTGTAGACTACACAGTATATACTGACAGCCTCAGCCAATTGTAGATCTGAACTTTGAAGCTTGTTTACATTGAAGAGCTTTAATATAACCACAAGCACTATGAAAGAATTGTTGATCCAATCATTACTCCCTGAGTTTCATGATTCTTGCTTTTGATGCTTTTGTATCATCACAAACTGATCACTTTAGTTGTGTTGACTATCAGTCAAAAATTAAGCAAACAACATTAATGACTTATTTGAACTGTTTTTTGTTATAAAACTGATTATGTGTTATTGTCCTCAAAGTCGTTGTGTGGGGTAATATTTTAAAAAGACCCTTTTTATTCCCTTCAGCCACTTCTGAGTGGATTCAGTTTTTTAAAGATGCAGGGATCCCAGCTGGTCTTGCCGTCACTTATGCAGTTTCCTTTGTTGACCACAGGTAACCTAAAGCCTTTTCTTTATAAAGCTCATACATTTCATGCATTTGTAACTTAACCTCCTTAACATTTTTTTTCTTATACGTTACTCTACTAAAGAATTCAGAAGAACATGCTGATGGACCTCAGTAAAGACATAATGATGGACCTTGGCATTACAGTCATTGGTGACATCATTGCCATTCTTAAACATGCCAAGCAAGTCTACAGACAGGTGAGGCCAATTAAAAATTAAAAGTTAAAATGTTAAAAAATTATTTACTGAAATGGATTTTTAATAGGCGTAAACAAACTATAACTGTATTATAGGAACTAGGAAGAATTATCAGCACCTGTAAAGAAAGCGCTCACTTTTGTATAAACACTTTGACCTCAAAGAAAATTTAATTTCTTCCAGTGTTTAAGTATGTGTCCTCAGTTAATCAGCTGGTCTAAAACATTGGGAAATTGTTTCCATAGGTCAGAGCTGTATCAGACATAGCCATGTAAGAAGTACTCCCTTCCAGTCAGTGACTTCGTTGTAAGGGTACTAATTTCCATATATCTTCATTGTTTTGTGATTGACCATCTTCAGGACATGTGCAAAATGGCAACTGAGGCCATCTCCTCTGGACAGACCAGTGTTCAAGCAGAACTTAGAAGAACCGCCAATACTCGTAAGTTAAAAAAGAAAAAATGTTTTTATAGATAAGGCACCAGCTATGTTTGAAATAAAATTAGCTTCTGATAGGATTTTTAACTCTATTAACTTTAGTGCATAACACGGTTGTTACACAGTTAAAAACCAGCTATTTACAATGCCCCAAATATTTTTAGGCATTGTGAATAGCCCCAAAATAAATAAATTGGAGTAAATCATATGTATATCTTCTAAATGAAAACAAAAAAATACATACAATATCTCTGGTGATATTTTTGTGTGGCACTTATATTATTTTCTTTGCATCTTGCAAAAGTGTGATTTTGTTGTTTGGGATTTTTTATTCTTCTTGTAACAATAAAATTAAGGCTATCTAAGGTTGTTCACTTGCTGACAACCAGTTTTACATCTTCATAAAAAAGACAAAAATGCAGGCTGTTGTTTTATGTCAAGAAATGAGTCATTGACTTAAAACTGGATTCTCGCTGCTCTGGGTCTTGTGTTTGAACAGTACTTTTTCTTAACTTTTCATATGAAGCTACCCTAATCCCAGCTGTTGAACAATGTCTCTTACTTTTTCTCAGCTGCTACTCGTATGATTGCCAATGCCTTGAGCCACGATTCACCACCAGCCACACCAGCTCGCCGAACTGACAACCGCCTCTCCGTTACAGTGTCTAACACACAAGCAAACAAGAATAACAAAGCAGGTAATAAATAGCATGAAAGATTTTCTATCATTTTATTTGTTGCCCTCTTGTGCTTCTATTCATTCCTCATGTGTTCACTATTTTTTCAGTTGTAAGCCAGCCTGCTGATGAGGGGAACTGTTTGTCCGCAATGAAGCGGCGACGTGTGACGGCAGAAATGGAAGGCAAGTACATCATCAACATGCCCAAAGGCACCACTCCTCGTACACGTCGAATCCTAGCCCAGCAGGCCAAAAAAGGTAGGCCTGACCCAGTGGTCTCGCCAGCAAAGCTCTGAACTAACACCGCTACTCACCAGAACTGATCAATGCTAAAAGTTTTCATGAAAATGCCCTCTGGGCAAAATTGGAGCATCAGACATGATGTTGATAATCAAACCTTGTTTGACCCTTGCTGGACTTTTGTAATTTAATTTGCTGGCTTTACTAACTCCTCCTCTCATTCATTAAAGATCACTCCTGTTAAGATGTGCTTTTTATCTTTCATATTATTTTGTTTTCTGACTTGGCCTGTCTTTAAATCCTGATCTTCTGCGACTCAACATAAATTAGCAGTTTAGTTTCTATATTATTGAGGAGTAATAGAACTGCTATTCTCTAACGCATTTTCTCATAGTCTATAAAGGTAATTGTAACATCATACTTTGTAACTGGCTCTTTGTCCACTTGGTTTTTATGTATTTTTTTCTATGGAGATGAAAGAAAGAAAAAAATAATAAATATAAGAAAAGTCGTACTTTTCCTTATAACTCTGCAAGGTAAATAAGTTCTGAAGTTAAGCATGAATCCCAGATAATGATAGATAACATATATTTAATTGGAAACTTAACCAACTATAGACTCAGAAAATATTTTTAACCCTGAATATACACAACAGTATGGCCTCATAAAAGTTATATACTGTAAGTGAAGATCCTACATACAAATGTAGCCAAGGTAATGCTGCTGTGTGTCCGTATTTTTAGAATACTCTACCTTAGGTCAAACCTGGTTAATATACCAGTAGTTAGCTGTGGTGATGAGGAAATCCTTCTGTTTCTCCATCCTGGCTCTCATGTAGTCCTTTTTTGTGTGTTTACTCTGTGTTCCTGCACATTGATGTAACACTTGGTTGCACCTCTACGAACCACTCACAGATTTCTCACTGATGTAAGGCCACACATGTACAGTCTCTCACTACTTCCTGCCTTCTGCTGTTGCCTATTGATGGACATTACTTTGCATCATTATTACTGCCCTTTATACACTAGAAGATTTGGGGGAAAAATTGACAACTTGTGTTATCAGTGTCAAGTTTTCTTGCAGAGTTACTAGTCAAAAGACCACAATGATATTCCCCTTGAGGTTATGTACCATCATGCTTCTGATAGAAAGATTTCAGATTTTCTGTATTTGCATAACAGGCTAAAGACTTACACAAGTCTTATTGTGAGACAACAACGTTAGAAAAAGATGGACTTTGTAAAGCCCAAACCTAATTTTACAACCCTCTTACATTAAATACATGACAGGAACTTTGGATAACTCTTGCAAAAAATTTACACTATGTTAATTCCTTTATTTGTGAATTACCAGCCTGAAATGCTGATGGTGGTAGGTGTTAAAAATGCATTAGCATGCATTCTTTTTGTTACACGGTCCTATCTTGTATTAGATTGGGTGTGTGTAATTTTGCTCATGGAAAATCTAAATCAGAACCAAACCAATCAGTCTAGCTGACACCTTTGTGTTGAAAGTAAAATTTTGTTTCTTGTTTTTAATAAAAAGGTTTGAAGCGTACCTCTGTATTTGAAAGACTCGGAGCTGAATCGAGGGCAGACACAACAAATAACAGCAAGGTGAGGCCTGTCAGCACATCTTATAATTTACTGTCTTATAATAAAGCTGAGTTCTGAGGTTGTAATGTGCTCATGTGTTTTTTTGCAGCCCACTGGCGTGTTCAGTCGCCTCGATGGAGGGGATGAAAGTGAAGACACAACAAAGCCAGGAAATATAACTGCAAACATAAATAAAGATGATGAGGATGATAGTGATGGAGAAGGCTCTGTCCTCCAGTATGCCGGTGTCCTCAAGAAACTTCCTCCATCCCAGAAGAAAGAGCTGGCCACAAAAGCAGCACCAACCACCCTGCGACGTCTAGGCAGCAAATTTAAACTACCTCCCTCTGATTCTCCCACATCCTCCTCTACCTCTTCCCAGAATGGTGTCCCACCTGCTAAGATGAGTGTTCTTCAGAGACTGGGCAAGCTCCCCGCCACAAATGCTGCTGTGTCTTCAACACCCGCTGACACACAGGACAACAGGGTGACCAGCACTAGACCCAGAGTACAGGAAAGAGCCACTATAGCAAGCTCCAAGGTCAGCAGCAGCACTGGGGCTGGGGGAGCAGCAGCAGCAGGAGAGTCTGGGGGGGCTAAAATGGACGTCAAGGCTGTCAGTGTTTTTAAGCGACTGGGCAACAAGAAAACCTAACACACTTGGTAGAAATGATATTTTCTTTCTATACATTCTGTAAAGTGTTTTATCCACACCTTTCTTGCATTTACCTTGTTATATGCGAGACTGCAAATGATTATTTACTGGTTTGTTTGTTTAGTTTGGTCTTGGCCTGGGTGTATGGAAAGTTCAAATGCAGCTGCTATTAAAAAGTCATTTATTTAGTGTATATTTTTCTAATAATGAAGACTTGCTGTGTTTTGTTGTGCTACCAGTAGGCTATTTATCATGTCTCAGTCATATTTAGTCATATCTGCCATTTACTGTATGTTAGAAGTATGTAGTTTACTATATTTGTGAGCTTAAGGTATGAGCATGACATGAGCTGCCATGATGGTGGTTTTAATTTTCCCTGGTAACTCGTCATGTAGGGATTCTGCTGCCTAAACTTCCCTTTTCTGAGATTCTCTTGGCTAAATATAGTTGAGCAGTAGAAAGTGCTGGTCCTCCTATTCAAATTATGATATCTTTTTCTTTTTTAATTGCTGCTTGAATTCTGCCTGAATGTTAAATAGTTCTCAAAAATATTAAATGTAGACGTTAAATACATAGGACAGCACACAGACACCAGACGAAGAGGACATATATATATATATAGATATATATATACATATATATATATATATATACACACACACACACACACACAGAGGCAAACAGGAAACAGATGACAAAGATCAACCTCATCAAACACTTCCAACTTCTCCACCACAGTACAAAGTATTTTCTATCATCTACTTGAAAACCAGGTTGGTAGAATATTACTTATTTTAAGATGCACTGTATAGATTTGGTAGTCTTGATTTCTTTTCAGAACAGAATCTGTTCTGATGCTTATTTTTCTATGTGGACATTCTACTATTGTGTCCAAGTAAAGAACCTCAGAGGTGCCATCAGGCTTGGTGTCAGGGGCCACTGTACTTAAGCTCCAGTACTTGACTCAACCTATTTATGTGTCATTCACGCCAGAACTTTTCACACTGTAAATATTTAGAAATGTTTTTTATTGCTTTTAGACACAAAAAAGAGCAATGTTTAACATTGAGGAAAAGATGTTCTAAATTTTGAACAAAATGTGCTTGAAAAACGATTAAATCAGAGATGTTTCCAGATGTGTGAGCTGTTCTGTTTTTCCTGTCTTAAATGGAAATATTACAATCCATGTTATTGACACCAAATGTAACTCTTCTAATTATCAGCATATGACAGCAATAACAATACCCCTTTTATTAAGTTGCTCATTTACCCATCAACTTTTTAAACATCCCCATTACTGGTAGAGACCTTGTAGCGGCACAGCTGATTGGTGGGAGTATTATTGTAATTATGTTTTATGAGAAGATGTTATTAACTGCAACAGAAATTTCCTAATAACCATATAATAAAGTTACCACTGAGCCATTAAAACTTTACAGCCCCTAAAAAACAAACACAACATGGGATTATTTGTGGCTATCTCAGCATTCTTTGTAATTATACCAGTATTTACATCTCATTTAGTTTTAAATTAAAAGTCTTGAGGGAGTTAAATTCTCAGTGAGATGTCAAAAGAAGCGAGTGCCTCAAATTCAAACACTTAAAAAATTTAAGTTATAATTAATCTTATAAGCTAATGAGATTCAGACCTGTTATTTAAACATAATATTTTAAAATATGTAGCACACTTAAAAATAATTGCATCATTTTGTTCCCACGCTGTTATGTCCAGGATTATGGTATTTTGTGCTAAATCAATTGACCATATTAATCAGTATATAGATGAGTGAATGGGCCCACCACACATAGTCCCAGAGTACAGGGGAATCAAAGAACCCATGGTCTCAAAATGATCATTTCTGGACTAAAAGAAATCTAAGATTATATCTATAAAATGCGTTAGAAATAAAACATAACCAAAAAGATTTTAAACACCATAATTAAATTAAATTAGGTCAATAAAAATTTCATGTTGGCAACAAAACAGTATAATGGCATATTATTCATCAAACAAAATTTAAGTAAACATTCTGAAACTGTGTGAAATGCCCAATTTACAGGAATTAAAAGAATTAGAAGCAGCAGGTGCTGCTAATAACTTCATTATTTAATCATCAGCACCTATGAGCACCTTTATAAAAGCAGATCTGTGACAGTTTGCTAGTTTGGAGCATTCTGGTGATTTTAATTGAATGTGAAAGAGAAAGACATCAACAACTCTCTTAAAGAATAAAATGTTCTGCCTGGGAAGGGTTTTGGGCCAATTTTCAAACTACTGAGAAGATTTATTTACAAGACTTCTAAGACAGTTGTTGATAATGCCAGGAGTTGCTGTCCCATCAAGTTCATCCTAAGTCAGACTGTGTAATACTTAAAGAGACCTGCATCTCAGACTGTGCAGCCTCCATGACACAAATAATAAAACTTTACAAAACATATGCATACAGTTATACACACATAGAGATACACTGTACTGTATCTGCAGGGGTGTTTTGTGTCTCGTTAAGTTTTGGTCTTTAAATCAAGCGAGTCTATACCCATGATTCTGTTGTTAAAAATGTGCACTGATTAATCACACCTCTGAGGAAGATGATGATCAATAAGATGATGTGAAATTATGTTTTTCATTCTGTGTGATCTGTGCAGGGATGTAGCTGCTCCATAAGCTATACAAAACACAAAATAAGTGCAACTTACACTATGTCCCGTTGAGGTCGCTCTCCCCCTCTTTGTCATCCTGTTTCCTGCAGCCTCCTGCTGTCCATTTCCATCTCCTGAAACCTCATTATCTGAAGCCATCAGGTGCTTCTCTTATACTGGCGGCATGAGCTAAAATGTTTAACTTTCAACGCAAATCACCTGTTTTATTTAGATTTTTTTTCTTTGTTTGGTTTTTTTTATCTTGCAATTCATATTTGTATTTATTCTTTTTCTATTTCACTTGTTTATTTTTTGTAATTGCGAGGACTGTCCACTTCTAAACAATGGAAGGAATATGATCCACAGTCTTTTCAAAGGCTATTGATTAATAATTTTACATAGCAGCAGTAACCTGAATAGCTTATAGTTGTACTGGTCACGGTTCCCAGCTTTACTTTATAGACCAATAGCTATGGAAAAAGCTGTATCCTACCTAATATTTCACATACGTTTTAACAATAACCAATATGTTCTTAACAATTAATTGTCAAACAATTTCCTTTCATTTTTGCTGTAGCCTATTTGACACAGACAAAAACATCTCGTCTGCAGCAACGCCTCACGACTTCTCTTTTTTTCCCACAATGCAGCGCGGCAGGGGTTGTCGTGTGTGCGCTGTCTGTGGTGCTGAAGCTGCGTGTGTCTCTGAGATTGCAATCATCCACACGAGCATCGTTCCGTGAGAGGACCACAACGACGGGGAGCTGTGCTTCCGACGGCAGGAATATTTAAGGCTGATAAATTCAAGATGTTTCGATCAGCTCCTCTGATTTATCGTAATTCTTTGTAAAAAAAAAAAAAAAAAAAAAAAAAAAAAAAAACGGAAGTTTCTACATTTACTCTTGAAGCAGAAACTACAAACAGACACGCGCGTGGAGCCGTTTTCTTGGCTGTTTTTCGAGGCTTGTCATCCCTCCGGTGCCGCCGCCTGCCCAGCCGTATTTGTGTCCTGTCCCGCATCCTTTATGCACAGCACGCTGCTACGGTCCTCCCCGACAAAACACACATTCGTGTCCGAGCACCATGGACCGCTCCAACCGCCTTCACTGAGAGACATGGAAGCTAAACAACACCCTATAAAAAGCCTAAAAAGCTACCCCGAGACCGGTGGCCGGAGCCTTGCAGCGGCTGCCGGAGGAGACGGAGGAGGGTATCGCGCCGGTTCAGCTGAGATGGAGATGGATGTGAAGATTCAGAAAGCCATCGATTTCAAGGTGGAGGGTCATCGCTGCTACAAGGAGAAGAAATTTCGGGAGGCGATTGGCAAATACCATCGGGCGCTCCTGCAGCTCAAAGGTGTGCATGTTGTCGACGGGACGACGGGCTCCGAGGTCAACCTGCTCAATCAAGCCGCGACCAAGCTGACCGAGGAGCAGCGGAGAGCCGTGGAGAGCACCGAGATCGAGTGCTACGACAGCCTGACAGGTTAGCGGTGCCGGTACACCCACCAAACACTCCAATCTCGGTAGCCGTGCTAACACCATTGTTCGTTCCGGTTCACCGGGTTCACACAAGCTACTGGGCTGTAGTTATTTCTGCAGGTGCATGCTTTCAGTTCAGAAGCGGGTGAAATAATGCTGCTGCCGTGGGAGAACAGAAATGCATTTTGCTGTTTATATTTGAGAGGGGACAAATTGTGCTGGTTTAGTGGGGGGGATAGGATTTGACCACTAGTGAATCATTTAGCCAAACGAGCCAATTTTCCAGCCATTACTAAGCAATGCACTGTCCAAAAATGAGCAGGTCTTATTTTTGCCAAGCCTTTTCAGTGGTATGTGTGTCTGCTTACACATTCTTGTTTAATCATTTAGTTTGTGGTCCTCTTTACGTATACATGAGACAAGTTCACCACAATGTTGTGTTGTAACATCCACATTTCACATGAGCCTGAGGACAGGGGTGATATGAGGTTGTGTGTTTAATGGAACAACAGGTTTGCCTCGTTGTTGAAAACAGTCTCTAAATGCTGAAGCTCATGTGTGAATAGAAGTTTAATTTTTCAAAAGTGGGTACTACAAAAATAACCTCAATGAATTTATTCAATTAGAGTTCTTAATAATGAATGTTCATTATCAACTGTTAATGAACTATTTCATCAAAATGTCAGAAAATCTTAACAGGGTTCATCATAACTATTTTAAACCCAAGATAAGAATTCCATGTTTTGGCTTAGTTTGAAAGAAACTGAGAGATGCATAGAATAAACTTATAGGATATAAGGATACATAACATGCTAGAAATGTTGTGGATTATATGAGAATATATCTACAGATCTTGCTTAGATCTTTTGGTCATATCTCAGGGTTTTAATGGTCAAGATAAATGGTCAAAAGGAAACCTCAGTGCTTAAGATATCATGATACAGAATAACTAAAATAAGGCTGCTTTGTTCTTTTTTCTGATATGAATTTAGAAAATAAATATAAAAAAGAAATAGGCTGATGTGAAATCTATGACTACACCCTGCAGTGTAAACAGCAGGTCTTGATGAATGTTGGCATCCAGAGGGAACTGAGGATGGTTGTGATTAATGGTGCACACTAAAGCAGTTACATTACGTTATTTATGGGACATCATAACCTATATGAATGTTGAAATTTTGGGGCATGAGTGTAGTGATGTTGTGTCTCATTTCTGTGCCAGGCACAATCCAGTTAGGTTGCCATGATGCATTGGAGGTTGCCTCTTCTGTGCAGTATTCAGGGCCTGTCTGCAGCCTGTGGGGAGGCCACTGTGGCGTGAAGGAAAGATGGGGGAGGGAGTGGGGAAAGAGAGAAAATACAAGGAAGGAAAAATTTGTGTAAGGAAGTAAAGAGGCAGGAGGAAGCAGCTGATATGGTGGAAATGACAGACGGAGAGAGAGGACATCATTTTCAGTGGAAAAAAAAGAGGGGGTAAAAGAAGGAGGAGTGGCTTGCTAGTGTGTGACAGAGGTCCATATTTACCATGGCAACCATTACTGGGCTTTTCTCCTGGTAATATATTAATACTGCTTATGGTCTCCTGTCACTACTGATTCAGGAATGTGTGAGCACATGTACACGAAACCCCAATTAAACCCAGTTTTTTGTGACTGAATATGTTTAAATGAACTGTGATCAATCATTAATAATTCCTGGATTAGGAAGTAGACATCGTGTCACTTTGCTTTTCAAGTAATTGGGTTTGTTTGTGAGCCACACTGTTGGGAGTCCCCTGGCTTTAAGGTTGTCTTTTGTAGGCAGGTACTCTTCACGCTGACCTTCAGGATCATATTTTAACTCAGTCTTATTTGGTGTTAGGAAATTAAATGTAGGCCAAACTTTGTAGGGAATCAGCTTTTCAGCTCAACTCCAGATTAGTAGCAGCTTCTACACACACTCATTGTAGAACTCTGTGAGCTGTACTTGATCTGTAACTTTAAAACTCATGCAAAGTGCATTACTTCACACTTAACAGATAATCATTTAATGACCATTTATCTACCTCTTAATACAGTTATTTCACTAAATTATCTGATTTACACATGTAGAAAAGTTACTTTTTAGTAGCCACCTAAGTATGCCAACAGTTAATGGTGAAAAGAAATAGTGAACCTCTTATGTGTCTTGTCTAGGCTATGTTTTTCAGCTTGCTGGGCAGGCCTGTGGTGTCCCTTCTGGTCACAGGGTCATAAAGATTTACTTCTGCTGATAGATATCTTTTAATGGCTTTATGTTTTTGCAATGTTTAGAGTTTCTTGTACCAAAGAGCTCTTAAAAGCCATGAAACTGAAATTTATATTTTTTTTAAACCAGCTAATTTGGTGGTATATCAAGTTAACTGGTATTAACATTAATCCGTTAAGAGTAAAACAGTCCACAGTGAGATGATCATTAGTACATGGGAAGCAACAGTGATTTATTGTACATGAATTAATGATTTAAATAACCATGAATCATGCATTGAGTTGGGGTATTGTATGCAAGTATTGCCTATAAGCAAAATCTTTTGGGTTGCACTGACAACTTGGTGTTGAATGATGACGTCAGCTTACCATGTTGAATTCTTTACATGGTCTTTTGTGCCAGTCACAGCACACCCACAAAGTTGAACAACAGCACTCCTGGTAAGTGCACTGTATGCTTGCACATATAAATGGAAGTTTTACAGTTTACAAATAACCAACAGTGCAGGAAGATTATCATTATCAGAATTATATTTTACAAATTATTTTACTCTTTTTCTCCTGAAAGCGAAGGTTTTCCTCTGCAGTTGATATTTTATAGCATTCATAGAAAAATAATAAGATAATGTGCTTGCTATTCACTAAAAAGAGACATTGTGCATTGATATTCATCCCTGATATTTGTGCTCTAGGTTTGGATGTAAATGGATTTGAGATGGGGTCATTCCCAATCACTAACAAACGTTTTGTTGTTTTATTGGGTTTACAGTTTGTTTTGGAGCCTTCTCAAATGAAAGCATGAAACAGGGCTCACAAGTCCAAGAAGATGCTTTAGTATGTTGGCCAGTCAGAAGGTAGTTTACATTTAAAGAGGTGTGGGGCCTAAAGAACCTGGTACTAACATTCCTGTTTCAGGCAGAAACCTATCTGAGAAGCTGCATAATGAAGTAATAAAGACAAAAAGGTGGAAATGAGCATAATAAGTGCCTTTTAAATAGGTTAAGTAATTCTAAAAACAAAAAGAAAAACAAAACTGCTGAAAAATGTGATTTTTGCAACAGGAGCAAACCCTGCATTTATCAGGAGCTATTTTAAGCTGTGGTTAATACACATTTATACACTCTTTACACCAGTGGGAAGGAGTTGAGTATCTTTAGTGCCAGTATAGTAATAAGGGAACATGTTGTCCAAACACAGCTGCATGCACTCTCAGAAAGTACTAAGTTGTACCTTTAAGGGTACAAAAGCACTTGTCACTGGCTTGTACCATCCAAAGTACTTCTGTTGTACCCTCAGTAGAGGGTCCTTATTTGTACCTTCGCAGTTTGTACTTTGTAAAGACCAGTATTGTACCACTGGTAACAGTGTTGTACTCTAATTTAAAAATAGAAAATATCTCTCATCACAGTCCAAATGGAAGAAAATACTTTATCCCTATCACACACACATTCATATTCCAATGAACACATCAGAAGCAAAGTGGGGTTCACTGTCCAAAAACAGCTTTAACACTTCCTCCTAAGGTCCAGTCAGGGCAAAAATAAAAATGAGGATAATATGAAACAAGTTAAGAAATTAGTTAAATGTGTGTTAAATATTACTAAAATAAAAAAAATAAAAATGCACAAATCTAATTTTATATATAATTATTTTTTCTTTCATCAACACTCCACAACTATAACCTTGAATAAGCTTTTTTAAAACATTTCTTTCTTTCTTTTGTTTTTCCCAACACAGACTATTTTAACCCAACATGTAGAAGAAACTGTACAAATATATACAATTTATTACTTGAAAACTTAAATGTACCTTTCAGGCCCTCAGATAGATACAAATCCTTGAGGTCCAGTTGTGAGCCCTAGTGGGTACATAAGTCCAGTTTATATCCTGGGGGACAGCAAAATTTGCTCCTGTACCACTTTCTCTGACATTGTGGCCCAATAAAAGGAAGATTTTCACATGTTTAAAATGTTTAGGATCATTGGGATGGGGAAACCTGTCACGTTTTATCATGGCATTTTGAAACCTTCAGTACATTATTATAATCTCTGTCTCATAAATAATAAATGATATAAATATTAATAAAAACAAGAAAACAGAGATTAAGACTTTGCTGATTTCATTTACTGAAATTAATTTTTTAAAGTATTGCATTGAGCAAGCTTCTGTGAGGTTATTGTCATTCAATAAGTGATGTTTCAAAAAAATAAAGAAGGAACCTGATTCAACGAGAAAGGACAGGTAACTATAACTAATATTATAACTAATAGAGTCACTCGATTGTTTCCTCAGAATGTTTTAAAAATCATACAGTTCTACTGAATGCCAGATCCAAAGTTGTCTGTAGGCCTTTGATGCAAGGCTCCACCTGCTTACCCAGAGTTCTGCTGGTCAGACGGTGGTCACTGTGGTTATGAGTGAGGTGCTTCCATTTGATTGGCTAGTTGTCTTTGGCTCTGACGTATTACAGGAGGGCAACAACCAAGCCAGAACCAGTCACGCATCACGTGTGAGGCTGATCGCATGTCAGCAGTTGTGTGTGAGTGGATATGCTGGTGTTCATGCATGTAAGTGTGTTTGTGTCTGCATTCACAGGCCTGAGATACAGCAGCTGGGTCAGGGGATGCAGGGAACAAGTGTGTATGGGTGTCTGTGTGTGTTTCTGTGTGTTAAGAGGAGTGGAGAGTTGCTCTTAGCTCTATTTGTTCTGCCATTCATACCATACTCATTGCTGGCAATGCTGATGTTGTTTAAGCAGCATATTGGTGTGCATGTTCATATGTGAATTGATGTGTTTTCTTATCTTCTTGACTTTGTTGTGATGAGGATATGCTCTTCCTGCTGTGTCATTCCTCAGAGGATAATATACACCATGTCATTTATTTCAGATTGTTGAACTGATATTCCCTTATTTGGTGTTCAGTTACTAATATTTGACTCTAAATTATTCCATATGTGTTCATCAAAGCTGAGATTTGGTATCTGGGAAGATGAAAACATAGGAGTCATATTAGTTCCATTCATTGGAAAAAGCCAGCAACAAGTCGGCATGACACAAGTCCTAAAAAACAACGAAAAACATATTTTTTCTGTTTTTGCAAAATATGCCAGTTGAAATTATGAAGTTACCACTCCATCCTTCAAATAACATTATGAAGGGTTTTAGAACCATAAACTTTATATTTGAATTTGCAACAGGGGTTGTAGTAAAATGGTGGTCAGTGGTCCAGGCCTACTTGGGATTCTAGCAGTGAATTTTAAAAATAGCCCAAATACAGAACATAAAAGTGTGCTACTTACCTTTTGCCATAGCTTTCTCTAGTGTGTTGACTAGATGGCCGGTGTGAGGAAAATTTAAAAGTGAAAATCCCAAGTAGGCCTGTAACCACATGGATTATCACAGGCTGGTCCATTTGCATCACTTACTGGCAGAGACCACTGATTTATGCCTCCCAGTGACACAGACCACTCATTACACAGTGGTCTTTGTAGTAGTCCTTCATCTGGACCATCATTGTTTCAGCCAATCAGCAGCACATTCAAGTGGAAACACATGGCTACTTAAGCAGTTTTTCTGTTCAGGGTTTCCAGTTACCTTTACCTTAACCTTACCTTCTGAAATTTGTGTGTATAGTGTTGAATTATGGTGCGTTCCAGTTGTCTCAGAATTCCAAGCCGCTAAGAATTTGTGACGTCATTACCAGGTAGCCGACTTTACAGCTGCACCAACTCAGGAAAAAATGGACTCCTCCAAAACAGTCAGTTTGAGAGCATCTACAAATGATGTATAAAAACTAGAAAATCACAAACCTATTGTAAAAATGTGCACCATGAGAACACCAGCCAATTTAGGTGATAATGAGTAATAAGGTACACAGACTGACATCTGTATGTCAACATCTCTGTGAAAAGATTAGGCCATTCTGTTCAGACAAGGCAAAAGACATTACATGCCCAGCACCAAAAGTCATAGCCCAGAGCACACAGAATAGGATGATGGTGTGATATCACTAGTTTCCCTGCATATAGACTGATGGACAGAAGACAGTGTGGTTACAACCCCTGTAAGGTTGGAAGTTAAAAGAATGTAGGGCAATTTACGATATGTATACAACATGTGAGCATTCATTAATAAATGTCTTGCTTGTGGGTTGACAAAAGGCAAATTATTACATCTATATTTCTCCTTTATAAGTTCAAAAAGTGGTTAAGGTTATAACATTAACATTAGTTACAACCTTTTGTCTTTCTGTGGACCATCTGGAATCTCCTCAAAGAGGGTCCCCAGACTTCCTTTTGACAACCATTCAGGGTGTGTGTTTTATGCTGAGTAATGCAAATACGGACAGCTTTTGAAACCACCCCACACCTGGCTCCCCGGGTCAGTGTCAAATGGCCCAAGGGAGACTTGTACCTGGATTTCCCATGGCTGTACACTGTACAGGGCATTGCTATGCCAGGAAGGTGGCCACTCCCATCAGGGTATAGAAATGTGTTATCATAGGATAAAGGTGATTATTCAGAGCAGCTTTGTATTGATTTACAGTGATTCGTCCCTTTAAGGGGCAAGTGGAACAAACCAAGTCAGCAAAAAGTCTCTCACAGCAAAACAGATGAACCAGCTTTGAAGGTCAAGCTTTCAGACCTGTTCTGTTCTCTTGGTGTGCATCACATATGCACTCTTATCAGAATAAACTCTCCTGATCACTTGTTTACACATCATTGTAGTTGAATGCAGGTGGTTTTTACACTATTAAACTCTCAAATGTGCACTCATTTTGTAATGTTTGTGCACTGCAGCACAACTTTAAAATACCTCTTTTTGTCATTGTCAACCAGCTGTTCCATCCTGATATTCTCAATCCCCTGAGGAAGAGTTGCTCTTTTGTTTGTCCACAGTTATCAAGTGTAGGCTTTTGGCCACAATTTTCCAAAAGCCATATACTCATGTATTTACCATGTAAATGTAGCTGTCAGTTTAGGCATTGTTTCTACTGCAACCTGATCTCATCACAGATGTTTAACAGCCACCACAGAACTAAATAAGCAGTTTTTTGTTTTGTTTTTTTGTAAAAGCTCAAACATTGTACCATGACTCATTTCCCTATATGGAGTCTATATGTAGTTAAGTGATCATATAGACATTAAATATTCAGACACATGATAACATTTAGAGCACACATCCATCGTTCACTTATGATGTCCTGTAAAAAACAGTGGGGAAGAGGTGATGGGTGAAAAGATTGGATTAGGCTCCCAATTTTCATGCAAGAAACCAAAGGCATCAAGACTCATTTGGCATGTTTATTTCAGTGGTCCTTATTCCTTAAGTAACTCTCACTTGTGGATGGTTAGAATTGTAATTTATCTTTATGGTTAGGTTATGGATTCACTAAATAACTGCTTAAATTTAGAAATATACATATAATATTTTAGAAATATACACAAAACAGCCTGCATGTACATTCGCATGCTACAGTTTATAATTCTGAGTTGTGACGCTATGCAGACAGATGTACTTATCACATATGGTCTTGTGTAACTAGGCTGCCCATTGAAATATGAGCAAGTTCCTGCCATCCTTGTCTTAACAATGATCACTCATTCAAAGTAACTTTTTCTTTTCTTAATACTCTCCTAATACTCTGGGCCCACTCGCCCTCTGAATGCATGCCAGAGAATTTGATTGACTGTTGTATGCATAATCACAACCTGCAGCTCAACGTGTGCAGCAATCTGCATTAATTAGGTTTCCCTGCTCATTTCTTCAAATTTGTACTTTTTTGTCACCCATCTAGAAGTCCTTCTAAAAACAATTTTAGCACCTCATCACTGAGGATTTTGACTTTAAAAAATGATTTTTGATAACTGAATTGTTAATTGATTCAAAATGAGAACAAGAAGAAAAGATGTAAGAGGAGAAAATTAAACAAAACAGAGACGAGAGACTAAATATGTTTTTGTGAAAAAACAGTGAAAGTGTTCAGGAGTTAATGGAGACATAAATGGGGTTTCAGAGAAATATGCATCAGTGACAATAGTATCATCTCCTGATTCTGTCAGACAGAGTTGAAAGAAAAGATGAATGACCTATTTGCTGGCCTTCTTAAGGAGACCCGGAGTTTGTGATTCCCTGTAGGGAGGTATCTAATTGGGTTACACCACCACTGTCTCTGACTGCTGCAGTTCACAGTGGTGCAACATGTTAGCCAGAGGGAGACTGCCTGTCATCCATCCATCCATCCATCCATCCATCCATCCATCCATCCATCATCCATCCATCCATCATCCATCCATCCATCCATCCATCCATCCATCCATCCATCCATCCATCCATCACAAGCGCCCAGTCATGCACACACAGAACTAATAGATGTGACTCCAGCTAGTTTGCTCTTTTTCCTGGCATTGATCATGAAACAGTACTTTCAATAGCATGTGGTTTAGAAGCTGTAGTAAGTTGGAAATGGTTCAAATGTACATTAGAAAGTGAACATAGAATAAAACAGGGAGCAGGATGGTGTGATCCTTTTTGTGAGAGCAACCAGTCTGACTTTTCATTAATTTCTGCTTGTTCTAATCTCTGCCTGAAATCTGCCTTTGTACCTTCCGGCTGTTTCAATCTGTGAATGAGTCATAAGTCACAGCCTTGGAAGAGGCGCAGCAGGGGGTGACAAGTAAAATTGTTTTTTTCATAACACCAGACACCTTTTTGTTCCACTCACAGTGACTCTGCTGTACTTAATGATGATCCAACAATCTTCACATGCTTGTTATATATAAAGAAAAGTTAAAGAAATGAAATTAAAAATATAAACTGTGTTATGTGCAGAAGCTACTTTGGCACTGGATAGTTTATCTTAACAAGACATTTGCTGACAGGTTATGTCAACACAAACTTACTCCCACTAGTGTTTGCAAAGACCTGCTGGGATGTTGAAGTTGCATAATCTCTGTTTTTTTTTCCAATAAAATCTGCATTCGAATAACATCAGTGATGTGTAACACTCCAGATGGGGAGTTTTCATTGGTCCACTCTGACATACTGCAAGAAAATAGTCAATGCCTGGTTACAAAAGCAGAATAGAGGAGAAAACTCCTCCCTTTCATCTCCTGCCAGCTCAGTCACCAGGGGATGTGGTGGAGTGCATGAGATAAAGGTAGAAAAAGAGAATAAGGGAGGAAACGGAAAGAAATGTAAGATAGAGGGGTTAAGATGGGGAGAAATATGGATTGTATAACCAGCCGGGAGTAGGAGGACTCTGCTGCAGGAGGAGGGAGGAGATAGATGAGAGGTGCCATTTAAGGGTTAGAAGGGGGATGGGGGAGGTTTGGTTGGTGTTTTTCCTCCCTCTGTGCATGTACGTCTGTCATTGGAGGGGTAGCCAGAGCAGAGTGGTGAGAATGTAGAGTGCCAGAGCTGCAGATGGCACTCCTTTTACTGTACTGCTCACACTGTAATGTCCTCTCTATACCAACCCTATGAATTAACTCAGAGCTTAAAGACCGAGAGATTTGCAGAATGGAGAAAGGTGAGTCAGCAGAAAGGTTTGGATAGTCTCAAATGGGGGAATATGATGGGATTATGTGAAAGAAGTAAAAGGAGTAAAAATCAGAGTGAAACGTAGTCAGTATGAAGAGGAAAGTGTTTGCCTTAATGACCTTTTTGTCATGAAACAACAGTTTCCAGAGCTGCTTTTGTTTTGTTTTGATGATAATCATTGCTGTAAGACATCCATTTAAGATCAAACTGATTTATATCACAGCCCAGACAGGCCCAGGTGACTGCTGTCACAAGAGTAAATAAAATCCAGTTATTCGTCAGGAAGAAAAGGAAGGGAACGGGGAACAGGCAGGGAGACAGACAGAACTGAGAGGGACCTAAGACATTTTTGGCACAACAGCAGTTAGATAAAAACTCTACAGTTATTCAGTAATTCAGAAGAGAGAAAAGTCAGTACATTTATCACGTTATGAAAACCTGGCTAAAGAGACAGACTTTTAAAAGAAATGTAAACATGTTAGGCTGACTAATATCACACTAAATTACATTTTTTAGTGTACTAACAGTTCCATAGCTACACCCACAGTAAATAACAGAAGAAACTAAGACACAGAAAAAACAAAGAGAATGCAGGACAGAACGCATCTCAGTACAGCACCTAAATATAACATTGTCCAGTTAAGCATGTTACTAATCAATGTTTAATCTCATGCCTCTCGTCTATGGTTTTAGTTATAACAGTGACAGCAAACTATGGATGCATTCACTTGACGAAGTTTATGTTAACTATGAAAGTTCTTCTCTCTAATACAGTTTTCTCTCTCTCTCTCTCTCTCTCTCTCTCTCTCTCTCTCTCTCTCTCTCTCTCTCTCTCTCTGTGTGTGTGTGTGTGTGTGTGTCAGTTTACTGCTAATATCCTTCCACCCATTCATTTTCTTCCATTTATCTGGGATTTGTTTGCGGGAGCTGGAGCTAAAACAGGGGAGCCTAGACTTTCATATTCCCCACCCACTTCTTCCAATTTGTCCAGGGGGATCCCGAGGTATTCCCGTGCCAGCAAAGAAACTCTCCAGGACCCCTAAATACACTTTACCAAGAAGGCTGAGGAATGTCATGTAGTTGGAGCACACCCCCATGGTCCCCCTTCTTGAAGATGGGGATCACCACCCCAGTCTGTCAGTCCAGTTTATTTGGGCAATAACATTGCCTTGTTAGAGTTTGAAAAAGAAAATGGTTAAGTCCAAAATACATATTTTTATACCATACTAATCACCCTCATAGATGCCATTTTCCTGGTTGCCTGGGTTACATGTGCACAAGGCAAATTTTGACAAAACTTTGTCACCTATTTTTTTTTTATTTTGTCAAAAACTTCACGTAGTTAGTTTCAAAACTTCTTAAAAATAAAACAAAATTTATTCATTTTACAACTTGACTGTTGTGGGACTATTTTGTTTTTTAAAGATCACATACATTTGGTCTCATGATCACTAAAGGTTACATATTCTTTAGCTTTCAGTTTTTTGGCCTGTGTGAGAAGACACCCCCATTGAGGGCAGAGGACAGTCTTCAAGGACAGTAGTCTACTTTAACAACTATTTTTATTTATTACTACAAATTTCCTCAGGGATAAATAAAGTATAGTTTCATTTAATTGATGAGTCAGTTGAGCTGTAACTGCTTTGCCCACTGAAGTAAGTTTAACACATATTTGGTCATAAACCAAATCAGGTTCTCAGATATGCCATTAGTAAGGTGAATAGCATATTTTAAGTAACACTTATAAGAAGTTAATTAAGCTCTGTAAAAGCTAGAATTATAGCTACATTAATATAAGAACTTGTGGATTTCTTGTAACTTTACTTGTCATACTGTGTGTTTTCTAAATAATGTTCTTGATTGGTGAACTTTTCCCTGAGATGGAGTGTCATTTGTGTGAAATAGAAATTGAAAATGTCTGTCAAAGCTTTTTTTAGCCCCTAGTTGAAAGTCATGCGATCGGCTGAGAGAGAGCTGAACTCTTTTCCTGTCACCCTCAGAGAGAAATGCAGAATTTTCACCCTCTCTAAGCCATCAGTAATGAGAATTTGCTGAAGCTGTTTGTGCATATCTAACACCCTGTGCTCCAGTGGACAGTGCAGAATAAACCAATTTGTTGTTTATATTTATCTGTAGACTTCCATGATGATAAAGAGCCACACTGCTCAATTTCTGTGCGTTCCCTGTTCGACCAGCTCTGGCCTGATACTGAATGTTTTTATACATGCACTGCCAAGGGTTGACATTGAAAATGTGTCCTTGTTAAACACTGTTTTAGACAGCATTGAAATGTAAGGACGGAACTGAGCCTGCCTCAAAGATAAAATATTACTGAGTAGAATAGGTTTTTATCAGTTTTAATTCTTACAACTGTGGCTTCAATTTTTAATAGGGGATTATTAACCACATATGGTATTTGTATGGTTTTTAATGTGCCTTGGCAAGGGACTGCAAATGCAAATTAGCCTAAGGCTAACTCTGGTACAGTGCATCAAATGGAAACATTTATGTTTGAAGAATCAAAGAAATACATATTTAAAAACAGATTTTGGACGTATAGTGTTAATTTAAGGCTACAGTGATTAGAAGCAATATTGACAATAAATCTAAGTAAGTGAGTGCTTGTGAAAATGCAGCAGATAATTATCATCCAACATAAAAACTGGCCCCAGCTCTTAGGAGCTTAAACCATTAAATGCATACCTCATGTTGCTTGTGCAGTGGGATTTCACCTGATGTAAACACTCAGCTCTCTAGAGCTCATCATCTTCCCACATATGATAAAACATCCCAGATATTCTGAGAGAGGAAGAAAGTTCTTAAAAAAGAAGTCTGCACATTTTAACTAACATGAATGTCCACTGCAGTGTTCCTATATGCTGCAAACACTGTTGCCCAAAATGCCATCCTAATTTTTTAAAAGGTTGCTTCAGATTTGTTTTGATAGTTAATGGAAAAAACACTAGTGTGTGTTGGTGTGTGTTTCCTTCTAAACTGCTTAAAGTTATCAGGGCAAATATTTGTACTGGCAGCCTACCATGTACTTCATTAACATCATCATTCCCAAATCTAAAAAAGGTTCCAGGCTGAGGGCCAACACAGCTGTACAGCACCAGAGCAAGGGGTTTTATTCAGTGTTTTTATTTAAAATAAATTAAATACTTGTTCTTGTATATTGAATTCAAAGACAACTATTTTTGCCTAGAGCCAGAAAAGTCTGCACTTTACCTTTTGGTGTCAAGCCTACAGTTGGCTGTATTTCTGTTTGCCATGCCCTTGTCTGACAACATATCAGTAAATTGTAAGAAAAGTTATCATCTTGTCCCCCTTTTCACCATTAGTGTGAGCATGTTTGGCTGTGTAAAGAGTGGAGAGGATTCTTTGCCTGCTGTAGTCTTTTTAAGTCAGACTGTTCAGGCGTGAGGTTCAGGTTTCTGGGTATTCTGACAGCAGCCTCAGCAGTCACACCCCTGGAGATGCTGCCTTTACGCCCTCTGCAGAGGTGGTACAACAGTCTCCACGTGAATCCTAAGCAGTGTCAGGAGACATTTTCACTCTGTTTACTGCCACTAGCAGTCAGGAAGGAGTGAGACATAAAACCATTTTTTATTTCTGTGTAACTTTCTTTGGTTATTTATTCCAAGTGAAAATGCACTTCATGTTTTACAGGTGCATTATTTAGATACGGTTTCACAGCTCTTATCGGTGCAGAGAGAAAATATAAAAACCTGAGTTTCACTTGATTTTTTACGTTCGGCTGCTGCACACTGTTTGGTTATGGTCTGGTCCATAAACTTCTGCTGAATGATCTCATGCTATGTTTCTACAGTTTGGGTTTCAAACACAATTACCTGCCAACACCTGTACCATTTTTCAAACTGATGGAGGTGCATGCTTTAGCCATTAATTTAGTTCAGGTACTCCTTGTAACTGCTTCACTGCCTCACAGATGAAGCCTAACTCTCTGGGATTG